>NC_074678.1:15408204-15500704 GCF_029448725.1 Salvelinus fontinalis
CCCGGTCAGGCATTGTGTAAAATTAGCGTTCGGGAGCCCCGTTGTCAGGGAACGTAGAGGGAGGGAACCAAAGCATCTCGTGCAAACCACTATGCGTGAGTGGAGTGTTTTGGATCCTATTTCAAGTTTAGACAGAAAAGGTCTGAACGACTGCCAGGTAAACAGCTCGCGGCAGGCAGGCGGGCAGTCAGGCAGGCATGGGGAGCATACAGCAAGTATTGATTTGGCCCTGTGTTTATGCTAACATAAAAAACAGCCTACAGCGCTGTTGAATGGAGGTAGGTAGGTCATATCACACATATCAGCCGCTCTGTCATAGAGATAACACAAAGCGTTCATAGCGAGGATCACTCATAACTGGCTTTCTTCTTTTGTACTGTTGGGGTAAATGCCAAATGGCACCCTATTCCCTATATAGTGCACTACTTTTGAACAGATCCAGCATTTTATCATAATAGGGTGCCATTAGGGACACAGCCCCCCCATAGTGGAGTTGCTGAGCGTGCGAGGGGGCTCAGTAGCGTGTGAAGAACAGAAAGCATAGAGATAGCAGGCGACAGTTTAAGATGGATGGGTGTGTGATCCCGCGCTGCCCGCATGGACAGGGCAGGAGTCATTAAGTAGAACGTGGGAACAGAACAGTAACATTTACGGGCAGAGGCATTAAGTGGCTGGCCTTGTGGGGCTTATCGTTTCTCCTTTACCTCTTGATGGGCTTTTTGTTGTCTTTTCTTTTTTTGTAAGATTGTATTTTATTTTTCAAACAATATTAACAAATACAGACAAAAGACAACAGACAGATGCACAAAAACATCAACAACATCACACCTGTAGTCATTTGATTAGATGTTCAGGAGTCTTATTGCTTGGGGGTAGAAGCTGTTTAGAAGCCTCTTGGACCTAGACTTGGCACTCCGGTACCGCTTGCCATGCGGTAGCAGAGAGAACAGTCTATGACTAGGGTGGCTGGAGTCTTTGTCCATTTTTAGGGCCTTCCTCTGACACCGCCTCGTATAGAGGTCCTGGATGGCAGGAAGCTTGGCCCCAGTGATGTACTGGGCCGTACGCACTACCCTCTATAGTGCCTTGCAGTCGGAGGCCGAGCAGTTGCCATACCAGGCAGTGATGCAACCAGTCAGGATGCTCTTGATGGTGCAGCTGTAGAATCTCTTGAGGATCTGAGGACTCATGCCAAATCTTTTCAGTCTCCTGAGGTTTTGTCGTGACCTCTTCACGACTGTCTTGGTGTGCTTGGACCATGTTAGTTTGTTGGTGATGTGGACGCTAAGGAACTTGAAGCTCTCAACCTGCTCCACTACAGCCCAGTCGATGAGAATGGGGGCGTGCTCAGTCCTCCTCTTCCTGTAGTCCACAATCATCTCCTTTGTCTTGATCACGTTAAGGGAGAGGTTGTTGTTCTGGCACCACACAGCCAGGCCTCTGACCTTCTCCCTATAGGCTGTCTCGTCATTGTCGGTGATCAGGCCTACCACTGTTGTGTCATTGGCAAACTTAATGATAGTGTTGGAGTTGTGCCTGGCCGTGCAGTCATGAGTGAACAGGGAGTACAGGAGGGGACTGAGCACGCACCCCTGAGGGGCCACCGTGTTGAGGATCAACATGGCGGATGTGTTGTTACCTATCCTTAGCACCTGGGGGCGGCCCGTCAAGAAGTCCAGGATCCAGTTGCAGAGGGAGGTGTTTAGTCCCAGGGTCCTTAGCTTAGTGATGAGCTTTGAGGGCACTATGGTGTTAAATGCTGAGCTGTAGTCAATGAACAGCATTCTCACATAGGTGTTCCTTTTGTCCAGGTGGGAAAGGGCAGTGTGGAGTGCAAAAGAGATTGCATCATCTGTGGATCTGGTGGGGCGGTATGAAAATTGGAGTGGGTCTAGGGTTTCTGGGACGATGGTGCTGATGTGAGCCATGAACAGCATTTCAAAGCACTTCATGGCCACAAATGTGAGTGCTACAGGTAAGTAGTCATTTAGGCAGGTTACCTTAGTGTTCTTGGTCACAGGGACTACGGTGGTCTGCTTAAAACATGTTGGTATTACAGACTCAGACAGAGAGAGGTTGAAAATGTCAGTGAAGATCCTTGCCAGTTGGTCAGCGCATGCTCGGAGTACACGTCCTGGTAATCCGTCTGGCCCTGCGGCCTTGTGAATGTTGACCTGTTTAAAGGTCTTACTCACATCGGCTGCGGAGAGCGTGATCACACAGTCATCCAGAACAGCTGATGCTCTCATGCATGTTTCAGTGTTACTTGCCTCAAAGTGAGCATATTAGTTATTTAGCTCGTCTGGTAGGCTCGTGTCACTGGGCAGCTTGCGGCTGTGCTTCACTTTGTAGTCTATAATAGTTTACAAGCCCTGCCACGTCCGAAGAGTGTCGGAGCCAGTGTTGGACGATTCAATCTTAGTCCTGTACTGACGCTTTGCTTGTTTGATGGTTTGTCAGAGGGCATAGCGGGATTTCTTTGCCATATGCCTCAAATTGCGCCAATCTCTTTTTCTCTGTCACTCACACCTTTTAAATATTTAAATAATAATGCTTTTGATTTTTCCACTCTCTTAACGATGGAGGATCATTTGATTTCCAGTTTTTAAGTATACGTTTTTTCCTAAAATGATTGACAAGAAAAGGATTGCCCAACCCATTGGGTATCTCACTATACCCTCATATGCCATGTCTTGAAATATGCAGACAGACGGATTAAAAGCACATTTACATTTTTGTTGTCTTTTCATGCAGACAAAAGATCAACATCTCTGACTTCAGGGTTCAGCAAGTCCTCTTATGTAAGGTCACCCCTAAACTGCACACATCTGTCCTGCCAACCCCTGGAATAACCACGCCATTGAATGGGCCAGAGAAGAGAAGCCAGGAGAAGAAAGCGAAGAGAAGAGAAGTTTTACCATTATTGTCCATGCACTGGAACACATGAAGGACACTGGAATGACCCTTATGAGTCACCTTACCGTCGTCAGTGTGCCTTCTTGGTTTTCAGCAAGGGGAACGGCTGCTGTAACACCTTTCACCTGTGCTTCACCTGTGTTTCACCTCTCCCCTTAATGACTTTAATTATACCCTTGCTTGCTGGGTTCATGTATTTATGCATCTCTTTTTGTCCTCTGTTGGTTTGGCAGGGCGGGAACATCACCTCAGGTAAGAACGCAGGGGAACCCAGAATAAACTAGTCTTGGCACACACACACACACACTGGCATGGCCCTCTCTGCCAATTGAATGCAGGAGATAACCTGACTCGGGCTCTCTCACGTAACAGTTCCTCATTTCATATTTATATTATAGTGGTGGAGATGAAAGCTGTGTATGAAGACTTCTCAAAGCCTTATCCAAGACAATGCCAGTGTGCTGTTTATGCTCAACAAACCACATTTCTCAAAGCCTTATCCAACATAATGTCAGTGTGCTGTGTGTGTGATGGCATTTGTTACATGGGTGTGAGTCTTTTTGAGCAACACGACAACAACCGAAGTACTCATGATACATCTCAGCTTTGACAAACAACATCCTCTTATGTCAGGTCGTAGTAAGAAAATAGTGAGAATGTTTGCTTTGCAGACTTTATTTCCCCTTTTATAGTGCTGGACATACTGTACATTACATCAACCTGTGTTGCGGCCCAGTAAAGTAATAGAGGCCTGGTCTGCTTACGGTGGCATATACATACTGTATATTTATTTTTTGTATTTTACCTCCTTTTTCTCACCAATTTTGATCTTGTCTCATCGCTGCAACTCCCCAACAGGCTCGGGAGGCGAAGGTCGAGTTATGCGTCCTCTGAAACATGACCCGTCTAACCGTGCTTCTTAACACCCGCCCGCTTAACTCGGAAGCCAGCTGCACCAATGTGTCAGAGGAAACACTGTTCAACTGACAACCGAGGTCAGCCTGCAGGCGCCCGGCCCGCCACAAAGAGTCGCTAGAGCAAGATGAGCCAAGTAAAGCCCCCCCGGCCAAACCCTTCCCTAACCCGGACGACACTAGGCCAACTGTGCACCGCCCTAATGGGACTCCTGATCACGGCCGGTTGTGATACAGCCCGGGATCAAACCTGGGTCTGTAGTGACGCCACTAGCACTGTGATGCAGTGCCTTAGAGCACTGCACCACTCGGGAGGCCCATACTTATCTTTATTATTATGATGACAGACAGTGTGCTCACATCCTTCACATGCACTCTTAGAAAAAAGGTACTATCTTGAACCTAAAAGGGTTCTTCAGCTTTTCCCATAGGAGAAACCTTTTTGGTTCCAGGAATAACCCTTTTGGGTTCCAGAACAAACCCTCTGTGGAAAGGGTTCTACATAGCACCCAAATGGGTTCTACCTGGAACGAAAAAGGGTTCTTCAAAGGGTTCTCCTGAATAGCAATTTTTTTTCTAAGAGTGTATAGTATCCACCATTACTGCACAGTCAAATAAGACCATCTTTGAAGGGTGAGGACAAAAGGCATCATGCTAGAGCATATAGACATACACACATACAGTACCTTCAGAAAGTATTCACACGATCACACCCCTTAGCTTTTTACACATTGTGTTGTGTTACAGCCTGGATTTAAAATGGATTACATTTAGATTTTTCTTTCACTGGCCTACACACGATACCCCATAATGTCAAAGTGGAATTATGTATTATGTATTTTTACAAATTACAGTTTTTTCCAACTGCTTACACACGTTTTCAAAACTCTACACATAATTCCCAAAACTGCACACACAAAATGCAAAATGCCTCACATCTCCTTCAAAATGTAACACTGCATTCAAAATAACATAAACACATGTCAGAATGAAATGGCATCAAATGCATCAAATGGCAAACACTGCTTTCATAATAGTACATTTTTGGATATACCATGTAAACACTGTTGTTCTAAATCTAAAGCTCTTTGGTCTTTCATAGGCTTATATCTACATTTCAATACAATGTTCTACAGTGAAAGTAATCTGCTGAGAGGGGTAACAAGTACACTGTAAACACCAATGCAATGTAGAAACACAAAATATTTATTAGGCCAAACATTATTGTTGTATACAATAGCATACAACAAAACCATAAACATATGTAAACCAAAAGTATATTCTTTAGAATACAGTAAAGAACACGATTGTGTGTGTGGGGTCCCGGGGGGCAGTCCAGGAATTGGTAGGGGGGGGGGGGGGGGGGGGGGGGGGGCAGTCACCAGTGCTAAGCTACGCTTCATCTCTTCTCCGGCCTGGGTCTGGCCACAATACTTCGTCCACATCACAAGATACGTTTTCTCTTGCCAAACATCGAGGGAAGTATCTCCTAACATGGCGTATCCAACCTTGGACAGAGGCAACCTCTATGTCCCCACATGCGTCCTCCATTGCCTGGAAAAGCGGCATGCGGGCATAGGGTTGGCGATCATACACTTTCCAGTGCCAGGCTGAGAATAATTCCTCTATGGGATTTAGAAAAGGTGAATATGGGGGTAGGTACAAAACTACAAATTGTGGATGGGTGGCAAACCAGTTTTGGACCAGAACAGCCCGGTGAAAACTAACATTGTCCCATAAAACTACAACTCTAGCAGGCTCCTGATCTGGATCAGGGACAAGCATTGTGTAAATTGCATCCAGAAAAGTGAGCATATGGCAAGTGTTGTATGGACCCAGTGTGGCATTCTGATGGAGGACCCCGTTTTGAGTGATGGCAGCACACATAGTTATATTACCCCCACGCTGTCTAGGGACATTGGTAATCGCCCTCTGTCCTATTACATATCTTTCGTGGCACCTGGTTTTGGTGAGGTTGAAGCCAACCTCATCCACATGTATAAATTCATGACGAATTACATGGGCATCCAGCTCCAATACTCTCTGTAACAGACAAAAGGATATACAGATGAGTAAATATGGTATGTCTGAAGTACTGGAAGTAGTGTTGCATACATACCTCTACAAAGTCATGTCGCATATTCTTGACTCTGTCAGAGTTTCTCTCAAATGGCACCTTGTAAAGTTGTTTCATCGTCACTCGGTGCCGTTGGAGGATGCGTTGTATGGTCGACAGGCTTACAGCATTGATGTTGTTACAGTTTTTTTTGATTGCTTAAGCACGATTTTCAAAACAGGGCCCGTGTTTTCAAAACACTACACCCAATTAGCACAACCACACACCCAATTAGCAAAACACTACAGATCCTTTGCAAAATTAAACACTCTTGTAAAAACTATACACTTCTTTTTAAAAACCACACTTTGTTACCATATGAAACACACACGTTTCACATTACTATACTCTGTTTGCACGAGTTACACTCTGCTGTGATAAACCTAAAACACTTTTAGCACTTCTACTTCCCTATGATTAGAGTAGGCTACTATCAACAAAGTACAAATATAATGTAAATTCACCAAACACTACACAAGACCAATGTTGCAGACTGAAGAAACTAATTTATTTCTCAATTCGCCCAAAATGTTGACATGGAGATTCATAATACTGTAACCAAACGTCACTTTACGTATTGTAAGTTCAAAAAAATAAAAATAAATAAATAGACATTGTCTCTTCGCCTAGCTGGATCTGGCCAGAGAATTTCATCAACATCGCAGGCAATGTTGTCATTAGCAAGACACCTTGGAAAGAAACATCTTGAATGACGAATCCATCCTTGCATTGCTGCTACCTCCATCTGGTCACAGGCCTCCTCCATGGCTTGGATGAGGGGTACCTCAGCCTGGAGACGGAGATCATATACCTTCCACCGCCATGCCGAGAAAAACTCTTCTATAGGGTTGAGGAATGGAGAGTATGGTGGAAGACATAGGACGGTGAAATGTGGATGTTGCTGAAACCAGTTCTGAACCAGAGCAGAGCGGTGGAAAGACACATTGTCCCAGACAACAATGTATTGCATATGATCGATTTGATTTGCTGCTGTTATGTTGTGCAATTGTTCCAAGAATGTAAGTATGAGTGCTGTGTTGTAAGGGCCCATATGGGCATGGCGGTGGAGGATCCCATTTTGTGTAATGGCTGCACAGAGTGTTATATTACCCCCACGTTGCCCTGGGACATTGACTATAGCCCTGTGGCCAATGATGTTTCTTCCCCTCCTTCGTGTTCTCGTCAGGTTGAACCCAGCCTCATCTACGTAAATGAACTCATGCTGGATCTCCTCTCCATCCATTCGTAAAACTCTCTGAAAAACAGTGTCAGGCAAAATTGTGTAGTTCAGTGTAGATCTAGTATACATATTACAGTACAGTAAAAGATTATGAGACAGTATGCAAGATCACACTGCTAAAGTGAATACATACCTCTGCATAATCATGCCGCAGTCGTTTCACCCTTTCGGAATTGCGCTCGAAAGACACTCGATAAATTTGCTTCATTTGAATATGTTTTTTTTTTAGAATGCGTGCCAGTGTTGATGTTGAGACCTGATGGATATCGTTGAAAATGGCGTGGTTATTGACAATGTTAGCTTGGAGCTGCTTGAGTGTTATAGCATTGTTGGCCAAAACTTTGGTATTATCTCCCTCTCTTGCTGTTCTGTGAACATAGGAGGCCTTCCCCCTTGTCGTCCCTGACCCTCAATCCTATGTAGAGAAAAAAAACAGTATACAATAGTACAGTAATTTCACAGGAATAGGTAACAGAAGTGCTGATAGTGCATAGAATACAGTACTGTAAGCAGTTACTGAAACCGTGCAGATGTTTTTGATATGATGATATTTTTACAATACCTATTTTCCAGTCTAAATGTTCTCATCACACTTGCCACTGTATATCGGCTTAGATTTGGCTGTACTCGCAGTCCAGCCTCCCTCAGCGTCAGGCCGTGGTTGACAATGTGGTCAACCAGTGTTGCGCGGATCTCATTTGTCAGATTCGGTCCTCTTTGAGCACCTTCTTGTCTTCCTCTTCCTCCCCTTCCTCCTCCTCCTCGTCCTCGTCCTCGTTCTCCTCCTCGTCCTCCTCTTTGTCCTCCTCCTCGTCCTCCTCAACTTACTCTTTCTCTGACTCTTTCCATTGTGCTTGAAGACCGATGAACTCACCTGCTGCTTTTTATAGTGCTTATACACCTGATTGGTGTGTCTACAATTAAGCAAACGAGTGTTTGCACACCTGATGACTGTTGAACCAATTGGTTGGACGGTGTGGTAATTTGACAGTCAGTGCTTTGGTATTGCAAGGACGTGACTTCATGATAGATTTTTGTGTGTAATGTATGTTAAGTGTGTTTAGTGTTTTGCAAATCACTGTGTGTAGAGTTTTGCAACAAGTGTGAGGTTGACAATGTGCTTATAGTTGTGCAAATATGGGCTGATGTTTTGCTTCTTGAGTGTAAGGTTTTGCTAATAGTGTACTACTTTTAATTTTAGTGTGTAAGCAATCCAAAAAAACGGTAAATATGGTGTCATTATTCAAGATATGCTCTCTTATCTCCCGAATCCTAATTGCATTGTTGGCCAAAACCATATTTATAATTGCAGTCTCTTGTACATCTGTAAACAAGCATCCTCGTCCTCCATGATGTCTTTGCCTTTCCACTCTATACAGAATTCAAACACAGTATGTGTTCAGCATAGGAACTGTAAACAATGTACAAAAAAATGTAGTACAGCATGATAACCAACCTCATTCATTCAATGCAGTGCAGTAAATGGATGGCTTAGAGTTACAAATGTTTATGCAATACTATGCAGTCATACATATTTTACAGTACATTACTGTAATGCTAAAATAGTCATTAGATAGTTGCATACCTGTTCTCATTTCTGAAGGTTCGAATTATGGACGCCACTGTAAATCGACTCAAGTTGGCCTGGACTCTCAGTCCAGCCTCTCTCATGGTCAAACCGTGGTTGATCACATGATCAACAAGTGTTGCCCTAATCTCATCAGAGATGGCTCTCCTTCCTTCTCTTCTTTGCCCTCGTACTCTTCTTCCTCCTACTCCTCTTGCTCTCTGTCCATTGTTGGCATCCATTGTTCAAAACAGGTAATCTGACCTTTGACCTATTTATAGGCCTATACTACAGTAAAGCAGTGATTGGTTAGTGATCAGTTAAGCTATTAGTGTTTGCACATGTGAGGAGTGTGTGTGTGACCTGGTGAATAAGTGTAGCATTTTGATTGGTTGTGTTTGGAAAAGGAAAGCAAGTCACTTCCTGTTAGGTTTTTGTGTTTTAGGTAGAGAATTGTGTGTAGTGTTTTGAAAAAAGTGTTTTATGCAATTGACAACTGAGTCAAAGGCTGAGAAATAGCTTATTGTTTTGGATATTTGGTGTGTAGTTTTGCACTTTGAGTGAGAGGTTTCAAAAATCGTGTGACATGAAAAGATTTTGTGTGTAAGCAGTTGGAAAAAACTGTAATAAAAAATGAAAGGCTGAATGTCTTTAGTCAATAAGTACTCAACCCATTTGTTATGGCAAACCTCAATAAGTTCAGGAGTAAAAATGTACTTAACAAGTAACATAATAAGTTGCATGGACTCTGTAATAGTGGTTAACATGATTTTGAATGACTACCTAATTTCTGTACCCCACACATACAATTAACTGTAAGGTCCCTCAGTCAAGCCTTCAGAAAGTTAATTTTAAACACAGATTCAACCACAAAGACCAGGGAGGTTTTACAATGCCTCGCAAAGAAGGGCACCTATTGGTAGATGGGTAAAAAAAGAAAAGCAGACATAAGTTCTTAATTACACTTTGAATGGTGTATCAATACACCCAGTCACTACAAAGATACAGGTGTTCTTCCAAACTCAGCTGCCAGAGAGGAAGGAAACCACTCAGGAATTGCACCATGAGACCAATGGTGACTTTAAAACAGTTACAAACTTAAATGGCTGTGATAGGAGAAAACTGAGGATGGATCAACAACCTTGTAGTTCACAGGGGTGTGAATGCTTATGTAAATGAGATATTTATATTTTTCATTTTCAATACATCTGCAAAAATGTCTAAAAACACCTTTTCACTTTGCCTTTATGGGTTATTGAATAAGTCAAGGGGTATGAATACTTTCTGAAGTATATATGCAAATATATAGTATACTAAGCAACTAATACAGAGAAACCGCAGTAGTATAAACACACAATATGATCTCATTGCAAACAACTGTGCCAGTAGTGCATGAATAAACATCAGACAGAGAACTCACTGTGTGGGAACTTTGTTCTGCAACTGTAAAGTGTTCAGGTGTTGCTGATTATACTGTATGGACTGGAAGCCTCCCACCCCTTATCTTCCAAAACAAAAAGTAGTAGAGACAGAAAACAGAGCAACAGAGCATGGAAAAAAACATTTAGAGGATAATAACCATAATTATCTAACGTTGAAGGAATAAACTAAATGGAATGCATGCACTGCAATCCTCCACTGGCTGACCTACCTGTATTACGTTGTCTTACACACACACACACACACACACACACACACACACAGCTGTACATATGCAGGCATACAAACACACCACAAGCACACTAATACACACACACTAAAACACAATACCCAACCCAGCACCACACACTTGCGCTCAAATATGGATGGAATTGGTTAGGAATATCTAACCTTTCTGTACACAGTGTTGTAGAGACAATCCCCACTCTGAGGTGTAGTGAAGCAAGTACACTATAAGCAGGGCCTGTCATGGAGCCCTCTCTACGTGGCTCACACATTTACACACACAAACACTCCTCTGACCTACTCACACAGAGCTGGAGTTAGAGAGAGTGATGAGAGCTGGAAGGAAACAGATCAGATGGAGGTAGAGAGTCATCCACAGATGAGCAGACAGGGGTTAGCGTGTGAGCACAGACCCAAGCAAAGGTGCAGATATATTAGAACTTACAGACCCAGGTGAGGATTCCCCCAATGATCAGTTTACATGATTTACATTCCACTCGTCAACACTTCAAGAGATTTCTCTTCTCACGCCAAAGACTGTTCTACAACAAGGTGCCAATAATAGCACACAAACATTCACACATTATACATACATTTATTTTGTTATTCTGTCTGTCTGTCTGTCTGTCTGTCTGCCTGTCTGCCTGTCTGCCTGTCTGCCTGCCTGCCTGCGTGCGTGCGTGTGTTTTTCTATTCTTGCAAGCTTTGTGCACTTCTGGACCATTACAATTTAAAACAACCCACAATCCTTAACAATGATGGAGGCATTGGGCCAGATGAGCTTCAGGTAGTAGGTATTTCCCAAACACCCACATTCAACCTTGTGTGAATGGCTCCAACCCTGTATTGTACACCGTGTTGTTTCCTCAATTGACCCCACTGACCCTCAGCTCTCATGTATCCTCTGAACACACTCTTCACTCACTGCATTGGGTTACTAAGTGTACAGCATGATCTAAGGGAAAACAAAGCAGTGTAGCTTTAGAGCCATTCAAGTGGTAAGTGATGTGTAAATGTGAGTTATGAGTTAGTCAACATTGGAATGAATGGTGTCGCTTCGTCATTACGTAAGAAAGGGGGACACAACAGAAAAACAGGTGTGCTCGCTGTCTCTCACGCCAAATCTGTCCCACACAGGTGTGTGTAGCCATCTGAGCAGAGTGTGTGTAATCAGATCCAACTTACACACACACATACACACACACAATCACACTTCAACACGCCTCCAGCCCACCATTAGCAATAACAAAGCTGTGTAAAATGTTCTTGGTGCCTCTTCACACTCAATCAGTGTACACATGTTTGTTGTGCAGTGACAGTGATAATGATAGCTAGTGCAGATAGCTCTGTTTCCCTATTTTGATTTACCACTGAGTTAACTCTTGACTTCTTGAATTCCAGCTAAACACTTTCACTATTCATGATATTATACTCTAAACCATCTATAGTAGGGATTTATTTGTCAATATGTTATGGAACACTGGTCACTTTAATAATGTTTGCATACTATTTTACTCATTTCATATATACAGTATATACTGTATTCTAGTCAAGGCCATCCTATTCAACTATTGCTGTTTATACTATAAACTATTCTATCCTACGTATTCTACAGATATACTACATATTCTATCCACATACTGTCCATAATGTCTATACATCCCATCACATATATATATATACTGTATTTATGCTCTGGACTCCGACATTGCTCTTCCTAATATTATATATTTCTTAATTCCATTTTTGTACTTTTAGATTTGTGTGTATTGTTAGATATTACTGCACTGTTGGAGCTAGGAGCACAAGCATTTCGCTACACCCGCAATAACATTTTCTAAATTTGTGTATGCAACCAATAAAATGTGATTTGATTTGTAATCAGAGATGAAAAATTCTAGTGATAGTGTGTGAGGGTAACCTAGTAGGCCTTCTTTTTCATATAGTGAAAAAGTATGTAGTTGTTTCTGTCTGTGTTGTGTCTGTGTTGTACCTCAACAGAGCAATTTATATAGGCCTATATACTGTAACTCTCTTACACACAGGTGTCAGGATATTTGCCTTGCATTGGCATATAGACACAAGCACCACATATTAAAAACATTTTAAACCAAAATGGCTGTTCAAGAAGTGGAGCCATGAAACCTTTAGGCTAATCAATTTGTCACTTCCCCCTCCTACTCATGTTAGGTCAAGAGCCTTGCTGTCAAACTGCACATAAATATGGACAGAGAGGGGGGGGATACTAAGGTGAAAGGGTGTGAATAGTTAACATACAGGGAGGCAGGTAGAGACTGAGAGACAGAGAGAATAGGGAGGAAATGGAGTTTAAAAGGGGCCAAGAGAGATGCCTATACATCTGAGCTATAACACGTATAGAACATGTGTCCATACCGCGGGTACTAAACACCAGGTTAAGTACTGGCGTTGCAGTATGACGTGTGTTTTTGTCTTTGTCTTATCCCGTGTCTTATCCCGTGTAAATAGCCGGTCTTTTTCGAGTAATATCTTAATCTCACTTTCTATCTACAAACTAAATATACTTTCCTGCAACCCGCCTCACCCAATGTGGTACGGATCTGCTATTTTTATTCCTTATGACTGGAACTTCCATCAGGAGCTAGCCAGCTAACTAGATACTAGTCTTTGTTAGCCACGGTAAGCGGTCTTCACCTTTTTCCCGGTCATCAGCCAGTCTTAGCTCGGACAACACCTGCAAGTCTGCACAGCGCGATATCAACCTAGAGCATATCGGACTGCTTCTCTCTACCATATCACCAGATTCCTGCCGCTCCGGATCATTACACTGGATCATCGCAGCTGCAAACGAGTGACTGCTGTTAGCTAACGCCTCTGTTCCGAAACAAGCACCAGCTAGCCTTGAGCTAACCTCGAGCTAGGCCCATATACCAGCTAATTCTAGGGCTACAATGCCTCCTTTGCCTTTATTGTTGACACAAAGCCCCGCCGATCCATCATGACTGGACTACCAATGTGATCGCCCGATGTGGTCTCAACAGGATATTCTGTTACGATGTCGCCGAGAAACCATCTACTAGCCCCGGCCTGCTAGCTTTTCTGAAAGCTGTATCCCCTGCTCGCCTAGCGTAGTAGTGACTACCGAACGGCACCCTGGCTCACCTATTGCTGCTCTTTAGATCCTATGATCACTCGGCTGCACAGCTGATGCCAAAATGTACGTCATTTTGTTAACCTGTCGGCCCCAGCCTCGAACTCAGGTCCTGTATGTGCCTAACTGACCCGCTCTGCCCATTCATCACCATTTACCCGTTGTTGTCTTAGCTCTCCCGATCAACACCTGTGATTGCTTTATGCCTCTCTCTAATGTCAATATGCCTTGTCTACTGCTGTCTTGGCTAGTTCTTATTGTTTTGTTTCACTGTAGATCCCTCAGTCCCGCTCAAAATGCCTCAGATACCTCTTTTGTCCCACTCCACACACATGCAGAGACCTCACCTGTCTTAATTGGTGCCTCCAGAGACGAAACCTCTCTCATCGTCACTCAACGCCTAGGTTTACCTCCACTGTAATCACATCCTACCATATCCTTGTCTGTACATTATGCCTTGAATCTATTCTACCACGCCCAGAAATCTGCTCCTTTTATTCTCTGTCCCCAACGTACTAGACGACCAGGTCTTATAGCCTTTAGCCGTACCCTTATCCTACTCCTCCTCTGTTCCTCTGGTGATGTAGAGGTTAACCCAGGTCCTGTAGCCTCAGTTCCACTCCTATTCCCCAGGTGCTATCATTTGTTGACTTCTGTAACCGTAAAAGCCTTGGTTTCATGCATGTTAACATCAGAAGCCTCCTCCCTAAGTTTGTTTTATTCACTGCTTTAGCACACTCCGCCAACCCTGATGTCCTAGCCATGTCTGAATCCTGGTTTAGGAAGGTCAGCAAAAAGTCTGAAATTTCCATCCCCAACTACAACATTTTCTGCCAAGATAGAACTGCCAAAGGGGGTGGAGTTGCAATCTACTGCAGAGATAGCCTGCAGAGTTCTGTCATGCTATCCAGGTCTGTGCCCAAACAGTTCAAGCTTCTACTTTTAAAAATCCACCTTTCCAGAAATAAGTCTCTCACTGTTGCCACTTGTTAAAGATCCCCCTCAGCCCCCAGCTGTGCCCGAGACATCATATGTGAATTAATTGCCCCCCATTTATCTTCAGAGTATGTACTGTCAGGTGACCTAAACTGGGATATGCTTAACACCCCGGCATTCCTACAATCTAAGCTAGATGCCCTCAATCTCACACAAATTATCATGGAACCTACCAGGTACAACCCTAAATCCGTAAATATAGGCACCCTCAGAGATATCATCCTGACCAACCTGCCCTCTAAATACACCTCTGCTGTCTTCAACCAGGATGTACGCGATCACTGCCTCATTGCCTGCGTCCGTAATAGGGCTAAGGTCAAACGACCACCCCTCATCCCTGTCAAACGCTCCCTAAAACACTTCAGCGAGCAGGCCTTTCTAATCAATCTGGCCCAGGTTCCTGGAAGGATATTGACCTCATTCTGTCAGTAGAGGATGCCTGGTTATTCTTTAAAAGGGCTTTCCTCACCATCTTAAATAAGCATGCCCCATTCAAAAAATGTTGAACTAAGAACAGATATAGCCCTTGGTTCACTCCAAACATGACTGCCCTTGACCAGCACAAAAACATCCTGTGGCGTACTGCATTAGCATTGAATAGCCCCAGCGATATGCAACTTTTCAGGGAAGTTAGGAACCAATATACACAGGCAGTTAGGAAAGCAAAGGCTAGCTTTTTCAAACAGAAATGTGAATCCTGTAGCACAAACTCCAAAAGGTTCTGGGACACTGTAAAGTCCATGGAGAATAAGAGCACCTCCTCCCAGCTACCTACTGCACTGAGGCTAGGAAACACTGTCACCACTGATAAATCTACGATAATTGAGAATTTCAATAAGCATTTTTCTACGGCTGGCCATGCTCTCCACCTGGCTACCCCTACCCCGGTCAACAGCTCTGCACCCCCCACACCAACTTGCCCAAGCCTCCCCCATTTCTCCTTCACCCAAATCCAGATAGCTGATGTTCTGAAAGAGCTGCAAATCTGGACCCCTACAAATCAGCTGGGCTAGACAATTTGGACCCTCTCTTTCTAAAATTATCCGCCGCAATTGTTGCAACCCCTATTACTAGCCTGTTCAACCTCTCTTTCTAATCTTCTGAGATCCCTAAAGATGGCAAGCTGCCGCGGTCATCCCTCTATTCAAAGGGGGAGACATTCTAGACCCAAACTGTTACAGACCTATATCTATCCTACCCTGTCTTTCTAAAGTCTTCGAAAGCCAAGTTAACAAACAGATCACCGACCATTTCGAATCCAACCGAACATTCTCCGCTATGCAATCTGGTTTCCGAGCTGGTCATGGGTGCACCTCAGCCACGCTCAAGGCCATTGATAAAAGACAATACTGTGCAGCTGTATTTATCGACCTGGCCAAGGCTTTCGACTCTGTCAATCACCGCATTCTTATCAGCAGACTCAGCAGCCTTGGTTTCTCAAATGACTGCCTCGCCTGGTTCACTAACTACTTCTCTGATAGAGTTCAGTGTGTCAAATTGGAGGGCCTGTTGTTCGGACCTCTGGCAGTCTCTATGGGGGTGCCACAGGGTTCAATTCTTGGTCCGACTCTTTTCTCTGTATATATCAATGATGTCGCTCTTGCTGCTGATGATTCTCTGATCCACCTCTATGCAGACGACACCATTCTGTATTCTTCTGGCCCTTCTTTGGACACTGTGTTAAACGAGCTTCAATGCCATACAACACTCCTTCCATGGTCTCCAATGCAAGTAAAACTAAATGCATGCTCTTCAACCGATCGCTGCCCGCACCAGCCCGCACTTCTAGCATCACTACTCTGGACGGTTCTGACTTAGAATATGTGGACAACTACAAATACCTAGGTGTCTGGTTAGACAGTAAACTCTCCTTCCAGACTCACATTAAGCATCTCCAATCCAAAATGAAATCTAGAATCGGCTTCCTATTTCGCAACAAAGCATCCTTCCCTCATGCTGCCAAACAGACCATCGTAAAACTGACTATTCTACCGATCCTTGACTTCGGCGATGTCATTTACAAAATAGCCTCCAACACTCTACTCAGCAAATTGGATGTAGTCTATCACAGTGCCATCCGTTTTGTCACCAAAGCCCCATATACTACCCACCACTGCGCCCTTTATGCTCTCGTTGGCTGGCCCTCGCTTCATATTCATCGCCAAACCCACTGTCTCCAGGTCATCTATAAGTATTTGCTAGGTAAAGCCCCGCCTTATCTCAGCTCACTGGTAACCATAGCAGCACCCACCCGTAGCACGCGCTCCAGCAGGTATATTTCACTGGTCGTCCCCAAAGCCAACACCGCCTTTGTTCGCCTTTCCTTCCAGTTCTCTGCTGCCAATGACTGGAACGAATTGCAAAAATCACTGAAGCTGGAGACTTATATCTCCCTCACTAACTTTAAGCATCAGCTGTCAGAGCAGCTTACTGATCATTGCACCTGTACACAGCCCATCTGTAAAAAGCCCACCTGTAACGCTTGTCGTTGGAATGTGGTGAGGACCAAAGCGCAACGTGGTAAGTGTCCATATTCAATTTAATAACTGAACACTAAGAATGCAAAAATAACAACGTGAATGATACAAAACGAAAACGAAACAGTCCCGTATGGAGAAAACACAAACACAGGAAAACAACCACTCACAAAACACAAAGGAAAACAGGCTACCTAAATATGGCTCCCAATCAGAGACAACGACTGACACCTGCCTCTGATTGGGAACCATACTAGGCTTAAGGTCTAAGGTCAGAACGTGACAGTACCCCCCCCCCCCCCCCCCCCCCCCCAAAGGTGCGGACTCCGACCGCAAAACCTGAACCTATAGGGGAGGGTCTGGGTGGGCATTTACCGCGGTGGCGGCTCTGGAGCGGGACGAGGACCCCACTCCACCATAGTCTCGGCCCCCTTCTGTGATACCTTAGGAGCGGCGACCCTCGTCACCGACCCTGGATTCGAGACCCTAGTAAAGGGCACCACTGGACTGAGGGGCACCTCTGGACTGGAGGGAGACTCTGGCAGATCCGGAATGGAGGGCGGCTCAGGCAGATCCGGACTGGCGGGCGGCTCAGGCGGCTCCTGACTGGCGGGTGGCTCAGGCGGCTCAGGACAGACGGGCTGCTCTGGAGGGTCCGGACTGGAGGGACACACAGGAGACTTGGTTCTTAGAACAGGCGCAGTACTCACCAGGCTGGAGAGATCTACTGGAGGCCTGGTCCTTGGAGGAGGCACAGGATAGACCGGTCCGTGGAGGCGCACTGGAGGTCTCGAACTAAGGGCCTGAACAACCCGTCCTGGCTGGATGTTGATTTTAGCCCAGCACTTGCGGGGCGCAGGCACAGGACGCACTGGGCTGTGCAGACCCACGAGAGACACAGTGCGTAGGGCTGGTGCCATATAACACGGACCGAGGAGACGCACTGGAGACCAGATGCGCTGTGCAGGCTTCATGGCACCTGGCTCGATGCCCACTCTAGCCCGGCCGATACGAGGAGCGGCAATGTAGCGCACCAGGCTATGCGTGCGCACTGGGGACATCGTGCGCTTCTCCGCATAACACGGTGCCTGCCCGGACCACCTCTCTCCACGGTAAGCACGGGGAGTTGGCTCAGGTCTCCTATCTGACTTAGCCACACTCCCCGTGTGCCTAAGTCAGCGCAGCGTGGTAAGTGACCATATTCAATTTAATAACTGAACACTAAGAATGCAAAAATAACAACGTGAATGATACAAAACGAAACAGTCCCGTATGGTGAAAACACAGACACAGGAAAACAACCACCCACAAAACACAAAGGAAAACAGGCTACCTAAATATGTCTCCCAATCAGAGACAACGACTGACACCTGCCTCTGATTGGGAACCATACTAGGCCAAACACATAGAAATATAACCATAGAACAAAACATAGAAAAACAACATAGAATGCCCACCCCAACTCACGCTCTTGACCAAACTCAAATAAAGACATAAAAAAGGAACTAAGGTCAGAACGTGACACCACCCAGCTACCTCATCCCAATATTTGTATTTATTTTCTTCTCCTTTGCACCCCAGTATCTCTACTTGCACATTCATCTTCTGCACTTCTATTACTCCAGTGTTTAATTGCTAAATTGCAATTATTTTACCAATATGGCCTATTTATTGCCTTACCTCCCTAATCTTACCTCATTTGAACACACTGTATATAGACTTTTCTATTGTGTTATTGACTGTACGTTTGTTTATCCCATGTGTAACTCTGTGTTGTTTGTGTTGTACCGCTTTGCTTTATCTTGGCCAGGTCGCAATTGTAAATGAGAACTTGTTCTCAACTGCCCTAACTGGTAAAGGGGAAATAAAATATAATAACCTGAACAGTGTAAATCTGAGCTTTATGGGCTGTGTTAGCTTTAGGTAATCGCTCACATTGACAACACACAGCAGGTGTGTTTGTGTATGTATGTATGTGTATGTATGTGTATATATGTGTGTGTATGTGGGTGGTGGGGGGGTGAGAGAGACATAATATGACATTTAAAATGTCTTTATTCCTTTGGAGCTTTGGTGAATGTAATATTTACTGTTAATTTGTATTGTTTATTTCACTTTTGTTTATTATCTATTTCACTTGCTTTGGTAATGTAAACATATGTTTCCCATGCCAATAAAGCCCCTTCAATTGAATTGAATTGAGAGAGAGATGGGGGTTGGAGATGGAGAGAAAGGGGTGGGAGGGAGAGAGGGGGGTTGGAGAGGGAGAGAGAGAGAGAGACAGAAAGAGACAGAAAGAGACAGAGACAGAGAAAGAGAACTATGGTAAAACAACATTACTCTGTACGTCTCAATTTTTTTCAGTGAAGCTGTTTCTTGTGTGAGGCAAATAGCAATTTTCTGAGCTGTATATTATTAATCTATAATCAATCTCAATGCTCTTTCAACAAAGGCTGTTTAACCTTATCCTGATAGCATTTTTGCTTGAATTAGGCTCTGTAGGTTTACACTGACCAGAAACATTGTCTAACTGTAAGCAGCACTGTTTATGTATTTTGTTGGCCCATTCACTCAGAATTGCTGGAAACAATTTTGTTTTGGAAACACAACCAGAGGGGAATTATATACCTGAAGCAGCTGTAACTCTATCCAGACATTATGCTCCAGCCATGTATACTCTACTGTGCGATTGGCTCCAGTTCGAGCATAGGCCTATTCCTACTGTAAACCAAATCATGAAACACACTGCATATGATTTGAGTTAAGACCGTGAAAGCAGACGAACATCTTCAATAGGATAGGCATGTTTCCCTTGATATAGCATTCCACGCTGAGAAACATGATGAACGTCTAGTTCTGACATGAGACTGTAAAGGCTATAGTTGCAGCCGAGATCTAGAGGGACTGGATGAGATGTATTTACGAGTTGGAGTAATAAGATATGTATAATGACATGTTAATTGATATAGGCCTACTGTGGTGGATAAGCCAAAGTATTCTGTTAACATGGTTCAGAGTTTTGCGGAATGAATTCCTGCTCATCAACAGGGTCATGATAGCTTGGTATGCGCTCTATTTCTCTCCAATACACAAATATTCGCTTTGCATTGTTGCCTATAGGTTTTCGAGTAGGTAGAAATGTTATGCGTCATTTTCTGTACGTTTACCGGTGGGTTGGAACGTTAATTAAATCGTATATACAGATTACTTAGATTACTTACTATAGACCTGGTGTATGGGAGTAGGCTAGGCCTATGCCACCATGTTCGGCCGTTCCCGGGTGAATGCATTTAACCCAGACAGATTTTGATTAAATAACCGCCATCGCAAATGAGCAGTAGCAACAAGGTGGATTTATTGCGAGGAAGAAAATTACCTGGGAAATATAGAAATAGAAATACATAATCTACTGATGATATAGGCTACTGTGGTGTTTCTTTTCCAGAAAGAGGAAACAGGGCACATGTAATTTATTAACCTCCATCAGAAACTCATTCAATCAGACGAGTGTTGTGTTTGGTTCCAGCGCGCGTGGAACGTAGCCCGGTGCCCCCTCTGTACCTATGGGTCGTGGAAGGGTCTGATCGTGACTTATAATGAGTTGAGAGAAAGTCTATTTGAGGTATGCTAAGGAGTAAGGTCAGGGGTGAGATAATGGGCAATGGACATCAGTGGCCGCTGTCTGAACGCAACGGTTGAGATGCGCAAACCTGGTCAGTTTTTTATGGAAAGGAAGGGAACATCTTTCCCCAAGAAAATATCAAATATGGCGCGCTGCTTTGCGTATGTGAGAAAAAAACAGGCCTAAGTAGTATCAAAAGGGTAATTATTGGAGCACGTCTCGCTCGCTCGCTTTCTCTCTCTCTCTCTCTATCTATATATTTCGCTCTCTATTAGACACACATACGACGTGAAACAAACAAGACACAGAAACACAGCATCCAAGACAGTCTGTTTAGTATCCTCACCACAACAGACTAGACTCCACAGGTGCATCTCTTGACTTGAAGCCAGCTGCTCAGAGTCGCTGTGTTCCGGGTACTGCACCTCACGCATGCCGCGTCTTGCGTGCCCAAGGTGATAATTACGCACTGACTGCGTGTTTACTGAAGTCTCGAGCTATCTCCTGACGTGGGAAAATTTCAACGTGTGTTAAAGAATGCAGACACATTAAAAATAGCGTTCCAGAATGCGCTCATCGTTCTATCTGTCTGGTAGTAGGCTGAGGTAGGAGTCTCATGGCACGGTCAGTGTACTGACAAGTGATTTTGGAGTGAGGCCGTGAGAGAAAGCCACAGCAAACACAAATATACAGACAGTGCGTAACCTATGCCGTGTGCGTGTGTGTGTGTGTGTGTGTGTGTGTGTGTGTGTGTGTGTGTGTGTGTGTGTGTGTGTGTGTGTGTGTGCGTTAGAGTGTGTATTTGTGTGAGAAATGTGCGCATCCAGCCAGCAGAACCAACCGCGGGTCGCGCGGGCTTGTTTGCCTGCCCGGTGAACCCGGTAACGCACACAGGCAGGCAGCGGAGCGCAAAGGAATATTTCACATTCATCCTAAGTCCAAATAGCCTCCGGGCTGCGAAGAGGTGTGGCGGAGAAGACAGTTTAATGATTATCACTCACCCCGGGCCAAGCTCATAACTCATGTAACTTTCCGACCTTTTGCTGCGTCGTTACCCCTGCTTAGAGAGAGAGAGATTGAGATTTTCCCTTTTGTACTTTAACTATTTGCACATCATTACAACACTGTATATATACATAATATGACATTTGAAATGTCTTTATTATTTTGGAACTTTTGTGAGTGTAATGTTTACTGTTCATTTTTATTGTTTATTTCACTTTTGTTTATTATCTATTTCACTTGCTTTGGCAATGTAAACATACGTTTTCCATGCCAATAAAGCCCTTAAATTTAAATTGAATTGAATTGAAGAGAGAGAGAGAGAGAGAGAGAGAGAGAGAGAGAGAGAGAGAGAGAGAGAGAGAGAGAGAGAGAGAGAGAGAGAGAGAGAGAGAGAGAGAGAGAGGGGGGGGGGGGGGGGGGTGAGGGGTTGACCATAGGAGAGAGTGGTACAGGACAGATATTAGTCTGTAATTCTAGAAGCGAGAGCGTGGTAAAAACATATGTACTGATGAGATAAATAATGCTGATATAGGCTATAGGTCTAGAGTTAAAAATCTCAGAGCACCCATATCGCCAAGTGGTCTCATCACTCTCCTGGTCTCGTTCGTATAAGCTACTGCATGTCAAGCACTAACCCACTGGGCACAAACGTCAATTCAACGTTTTGTTTCCCTTTCATTTGAACTTTTGTGCCATTCTGTGAACTATACATGACCTTTCAGGTAATCCTCACTTTGAAAATGCAGGGCTTGCCTTTATTTTAACCCGAGTTTACATATTGCATTACTATGGAGCTAACCTAAACCCATCTATTTTTACTGTGTTGTCATCTTGGTATTGACTCAGCAGTACTTCCCCTTTCCAGAGAAGTCATATGTTGAGGGAGGAGTCCCCAACACCTTGTATTATCATGGGGCCTGAACTTAAGAATGTAAAATGTACTTTAGGATTAGGCTACAAACGGGGTGTGTGTGTGTGTGTGTGTGTGTGTGTGTGTGTGTGTGTGTGTGTGTGTGTGTGTGTGTGTGTGTGTGTGCGTGCGTGCGTGCGTGCGTGCGTGCGTGCGTGTGTGTGTGTGCATGTGCATGTGTTTTATGCACAACCTTTGATATAGCTCTTAAGCTTTGTGGGAGGGGAGATGTTGTTATTCTTTGAACAAACGATGGGAGGAACTTTGAGAGCTCCTAACATTAAAGACAGATTAAGATGGCTGATAGACACAAAGAAGAGGGGATGATTCAAAGACTTCTTTCCTCTTTTGTTGTTCTTTGTTCTGTTCAAGAGAAATTTGCATACGAACTTCCCACAACTTTCTGTGAATGGTGCAGGATAGTTGCTTGGCTTTGGAACATTCTCAACACATTTAAGGAACTTGACAAAAAAGCGTTATTTTCCTGGTATTTTATTACTTCAAACATGGTTACAATTCATTTCAATATTGGTAATGTTCTAGGAATGTTCTCCAACTGGTGGGAATTTCAGTACTTCAGCATAAGGATTTCCTACAGGTTTCCTCATGGGTCTATTCAAATGTAATTGTTTCGAGAACGTTAAGAAAACTTTCCATGAAAACCACAAGAAAACTTTAAAAGTTCTAAGAATGTAATTTAAAAACATATACATTCCGTTCTCAGCATAAACAAAACTCTTATCTTCTACCTTGTTGAGTATGTTCAGGTGTGTTGGCGGGCCCATTCAATGGTCACACCTGATCTTAATGACTGCTTGTTTCCTTTGAAATGGGGTCTCTTTGAATAGACTAAAATGAACAGCTTTGTATGACTTTAAAAAACATGGCACGCTATCTCCATCCTGGTTGTGCAGTGGACTAATTCCATGGATAAAGAACAGAAGATCATAAATTCGAATCTCACTGACACTGTGTGACAATAAAAAATACATGTGTTTGCATGATTAATGCCTAAGCAAATGAATTTCCTTGTGTCCTATCTGTGCTTGGAGTTAAGAACAGTTAACACAAACTAAGCTACACTACATGACCAATGTGGACACCTGCTTGTTGAACATGTCATTCTAAAATCATGGGCATTAAACATGGATTTGGTCCCCCCTTTGCTGCTATAAATAACAGCCTCCACTCTTCTGGGAAGGATTTCCACTAGATGTTGGAACATTGCTGCGGGGACTTGATTCCATTTAGCCACAGGCGCATTAGTGAGGTCGGGCACTGATGTTGGGCGATTAGGCCTCGCTCGGAGTCGACGTTCCAATTCATCCCAAAGGTATTTGATGGGGTTGAGGTCAAGGCTCTGTGCAGGCCAGTCAAGTTCTTCCACACCAATCTTGACAAACCATTTATGTATGGACCTCGCTTTGTGCACGGGGGCAACATGCTGAAACAGGAAAGGGCCTTCCCTAAACTTTTGCCACAAAGTTGGAAGCACAAAATCGTCTAGAATGTCATCGTATGCTGTGGCGTTAAGATTTCCTTTCCCTGGAACTAAGGGGCCTAGCCTGAACCATGAAAAACAGCCCTAGACCATTTTTCTTCCTCCACCAAACTTTACAGTTGGTACCATGCATTGGGTCAGGTAGTGTTCTCCTGGCAGCCCCCAAACCCAGATTTGCCCGTCGGACTGCCAGATGGTGAAGCCTGATTCATCACTCCAGAGAACGCATTTCCACTGCTCCAGAGTCCAATGGCGGCAAGCTTTAAAACCACTCCAGCCTATGCTTGGTATTGCCTATGGTGATCTTAGGCTGGTGTTGGCTTGGCCATGAAAACCTATTTTATGAAGCTACCGACAAACAGTTCTTGTGCTGACGTAGATTCCGGAGGCAGTTTGGAACTCGGTAGTGAATGTTGCAACTGAGGACAGATGACTTTTACGCTTTATGTGCTTTAGAAATTGCCGGCCCCGTTCTGTAAGCATGTGTGGCCTTCTACTTCACTGGTGAGACGTTTTTGCTCCTAGACGTTTCCACTTCACAATAACAACACTTACAGTTGACAGGGCAGCTCTAGCAGGTCAGAAATTTGACGAACTGACTTGTTGGAAGGGTGACATACTATGACGGTGCCATGTTGAAAGTCACTGAGCTCTTCAGTACATTCTACTGCCGATGTTTGTTTATGGAGATTGCATGGCTGTTTGCTAGATTTTATACACCTGTCAGTGACGGGTGTGGCTGAAATAGCCGAATCCACTCATTTAAAGGGGTGTCCACCTACTTTTGGCCATGTAATGTAGTAGCGTTATAAAACTTCTTATTGAAATATGTTCTCAGAACTTTAATTACTTTCAAATAACCTATCATTTTCATTCTCAGAATGTTAATTAAACCTCCCATGAAAACATTCAGAAAACCATAGTAAAACGTAGTACATAGTAGAACCTCCTTGCAACCTAAACATTTTCGTTCGCAGAACAGGCAATATTTTTACTTCCATTCTCAGAATGTTTAAAATTCTTTCCATTTTATGTTCCCACAACTTCCAAGGAACCAAATGTGCTAGCTGGGTGGTTATTATGCAAAGACAGGAAATGTTAGATTAGACCTCGAGCAAAGGTGTTTTAGTTCAGAACCACCGTAAATGTATCGATTAAATATAATTGTAAATCAATTTAAGAGTGACCTGAGATTCTCTACAAACATAAACATGACAAACGTAAACACATCTGTGTGTGCCTGTCTGGTAAATTCACCCCATCTCACGCTAAACTCTTTTCTGGTACACAATCTACAGTCATGCAGGTGAGTCACTCACTCAGGTGTGTGTGTGTGTGTGTGTGTGTGTGTGTGTGTGTGTGTGTGTGTGTGTGTGTGTGTGTGTGTGTGTGTGTGTGTGTGTGTGTGTGTGTGTTTGTGTGTGTGTGTGTGTGTGTGTGTGTGTGTGTGTGTGTGTGTGTGTGTGTGTGTGTGTGTGTGTGTGTGTGAGAGAGAGAGAGAGAGAGATTGGAGCTCTCTAGAATATATGAACAATACACATAGTTCTTCTCCCCTCCTTCTAACTTTAGCTTTCTATGTGTTTATTTTTGTTTTACATACTCCTGTGTGGCACAGAGGAGCGTGCAATCATAAATCCCTCAATCGCTTCAATGGATTTGAGATTACTCTGAGTTTGAGACGCTAGACCACGCCCCCCGTGGGCTGTCCCTAACGGAGGGATTATATTATAACAGGGCGCGTGTGTCTCCGGAGACAAATCTACTTTCAGCTGCTAAACAGGCACGAGTTTGGGTGCCTCCCGTTCCTCTGTACATCGGAGCTCCTCGGACCGAAACAGACAGACAGGTGCACTGACTCCACTACTGAAACAGACTCACAGGCTACACCTGCGCCTCTCTAAAGAACAACCACAGACAGTCAGATTGTTTTACTTTCTGATGAGGAGAACCGCACTGTACTGCAACGAACTCTGACAGGTGAGAGGAGGGGGAAAACAATAAATATAAAAAATGAAACTTGAAGTGTTCTCCGCAAGCCACTTCGTTCAGAAGCCTATGGAGGTTTGCAGTCACAGTGATGCGGAAGGTGGCGTCCCCTCTCCCCTATCCGGGGACGAGCTGGGCTCAGACGGGGACTGCGTGGCCAACAGTCCGGCACCTGCTACCCCGAGCAGCAGCGATGGCAAGGGAAAGCCCTACACCCGCAGACCCAAGCCGCCCTACTCCTACATCGCACTCATTGCCATGGCCATCCGGGACTCCGGCAGCGGCCGGTTAACTCTGGCCGAGATCAACGACTACTTGATGAAGAAGTTCCCGTTCTTCCGGGGCAGCTACACCGGCTGGAGGAACTCGGTGCGCCACAACCTGTCGCTGAACGACTGTTTCCTCAAGGTGCTCCGGGACCCTTCCAGGCCATGGGGCAAGGACAACTACTGGATGCTGAACCCGCACAGCGAGTACACCTTCGCTGACGGGGTGTTCCGTCGCAGGAGGAAGCGCATCACTAAGGGCCGGTCCGGTGGTTCCAATAAGGACACCGAGACCCCTGACATCCAGACACCAGGGGAGGAGACTCGCATCTCGGCCCCTGCATCTGTGCCCTCCCGGGAGGAGAGGGTGATGGGAGCCAAGTTCTCCAGCTCTTCCAGCTCCTTCTCCATCGATAGCATCCTCAGCAAGCCCTTCATACGTAGGGAGGACAGAGACCACACCGATAGAGACAATGGCAACCCCGGTGCCCACCGGCTCTACTGGCCCGCGGGTTCTCACCACATGCTGCCCTACACACTGGCCTACCCACCGCTACCCGCTGTTATGGCACATGCACAGCACTCTTACCCCCAGGTCAGCACCGGCGCGTCACACATGTTGAACGTGTACAGGTGCAGCCTCGCGGAGCACGCAGAGCACACCAGGGACCCACTCACAGCTCTCCACATGACGTCGCAGGGCCACATGCCAAACTCCGAGGCTGCTTTCTCCACTGTGAAGATGCACACAGCGCGAGTTGGCAGCTGTCATCCTTTCCAGATAGATTCATTGCTCTCCTAAAGCCATCGTAACAGACGATAATGTAATTATGTATCTTAAATTTGCCATGTGCACTTTCCTATGCGCTCTACGTTTTTAGAATGTCTTAAAAAAAGGCATTTCAGTGCATTTAACTGTTTCTGATTATAACAAGTCGTTTAGCGGTGATGAATAACGTAATATGTTATTGTTGTCGTGACTTTATTTCTATCTGGTTACTACTAGGACCAGGCAAATTAGTTGCAATCTGACATGCCTTTCCACTGTGTGTGTGTGTGTGTGTGTGTGTGTGTGTGTGTGTGTGTGTGTGTGTGTGTGTGTGTGTGTGTGTGTGTGTGTGTGTGTGTGTGTGTGTGTGTGTGTGTTACGTGGTTCTTAGGTCATTTCTAATGTAAACGACGGCTACCATGTGCCAACAATTTGAAAAATATAGTACTATGTATGTGTTGATGTAGTTTTGTATGACTTGCTGAAAAATATTGTATTTTAAAATATTTGTTGGATTGTTGATTACTCCATGTAAGGAGGCTGCACAAAAAGAAAGGAAATACACTGCCTGTTTTCCTAAACATTGATTCATGCATGGACGATATTTTTTATGAGAGAAAATAAAAACTTATTGGGGAAAAAATGATCGAGGCAAACCAGGAGTATTTAATTGTTTATATTGCTCTTGCCTTATCTTTACCTAAAGGAAAATAAAGAATCATCTATATTTTTCCATTAATTATAGGCCTACTTGAAGTGTGTTTGGAATCAGAGGGCGGAAAAAGTTTGCATGGGTGATCAGAGGAAGATCCGATATCTGCCTGGAACTGGAAAGGCGTAGCGCCTGGCAACACTGGTGCTGTTTTGGCATCCTCACCACTTAAACTAGCCTGCTGAAGTTCCAGAGGAATGAAGAGAAAGATATACAATCATTTCAGACATCTGCCTACTCTGCACGGCAAGGCACAATTAGGAAACAGCAGTGTTAGGCACAGAGAGGAATATACATTCACAGATTTACAATACTTACATTATGCTATGGTAGGCCCACAGTTTATCCTTAAGCATAAACCATAGTTTACATTTAGAGAGAGAGTGCATTTGTCCCAAGTCTGAGATTTCATCCTCGAACCTATACAGAAGAGCTTGAGGAGACGTGTATGTTTTCACTGTGCTTAATAGATACCGTACATTATAACTACACATGAGTTGCTATTGTGCAGCTAAATGTCTGTAATAACTGAACTCAAACCCCCTCACTCGGAACAACCTTCCTAGACGTGTGTTGCAGTTAAAGTTAATGATCCTTTGTGTAAAGCATCAAATTCTATGATTTACTTGACATAATTCAGCACTCCCCATTCTGGGACCGATCTCACCACCCTTAAATATTTAGAAATAGCTCAACCGAGCTGTAATTTGTGCCTAACAGTGTTGCTTCCTTAGCTGTGACGTCCCGTGCGGTGCAGGCAGAGAAGAAGACAGAGGGGTGAAATGTAAGCATGCCACCCAAACTATGGTGTACTCATGAAACATTATCTGTTCTGTGGCGTTCACACGACGGTAAGAAACGTGCCTGGGATCTGGGTCTCCAATAAACATTGTACAATCAAATATAGCTTGTTCAAATATGACATTTGAATTTACTCTGCCTTGTAGCTTGTTCTCGTTTCAAGTTACGCAATTCAAAATGTCATACTGAAATAATAATAGGCTAATACATACTACTACTAATTATTATTATTATTATTATTATAAAACAGTGCATTTCATGTTTGTTTTTTTATCACCAACATTTGAAAAAATATATTAGACCTTTTTCATCCTGCTATAGGCTATGTTGAGGATTTTTTTAAACACATGACAAACATTAAATAAATGTTCTGATTTTCTGAGTAAGATTTACAACAACATCTTTAGAATACAAAAAAAGATGTGGGGTGAATTACGACATTTAGCCTACCTGTCCACAACAACGAAGACACAGACCTGCGTATGCTAAACGATAAGCTATTCAAATAACTTTTACCAAAACAATGTTTCAAAATGAAATTACCAAAAGACAAGTTGGACTATTGTAAGGGTATAATAATGAGAAACAATCATTTTGGCTGGCTACTTCATGCGCCAAGTCTATAACTGATCACAACACACTTCCAATAAAACCTAAATGATTTGACCTTTCAACACGGACAGGGGATATATGGGGGTTATCCATCGAAGCACGGATGCCGTCCACGGTCCTGAGGGAAACCCTCGATGTCATCACATGTAGTGTCGCCCACATTAATTACGATTCCTAACAATGTCAGGCCTAATGTTATTGACAAAGTTGTAGACTATCACTAGCAAGTGCTGTATCTAGACAAACATTGTAAGATAGTATACATAGAAAATATCGTGAATAGTGCATTATTTTATTGTGGACCAATGAGAAATGAGCCTATAGGCTAATGAGAAAGATAATCTCAAAAATTGCTCAATTGATAAACGATCAAAACCTGAAAAGTAAAAGAGCAAATGTGTTGATACATTTGCCATTTCCCATTTGCATTTGACCCTGTCTTTCTTGCGAGGGGTTATCAGTCCCTCATCGATCTGGGCACAAATAGAACGGAAGACATTCTTGCTTAGGCCCATACATGCTTCTACAAATACAATGCATGTGTACAAATATTTTGACATAAAACATTATCTGTCCGTCCTCCTCAATCATGCACATTGATGCATAGACCTAGGACTATACTATGCTAACAAAAATAACCTGACATGTGTCACTATAGTTTTACTCTGCAGTCTGCAAACTCGGTCCTGGGACCCCCCTTAGATGCACGTTTTGTTTTTTCCCCTATCACTACATAGCTGATTAAAATAACCAACTTATCATCAAGCTTTGTTTAGCTGTGTAGTGCTAGGGCAAAAACCAAAACGTGCAACCGGCGGTCTAGGTGACAGGTAAGAGGTTTGAGTCCCGTTCCAGGAACAATGCTGCAACCTGCAGGTGAAATCCCGGAACAGCACACCTGTATGCTACGCACTGGGCAGAGCACTAGCACTGACGGCCATAACAGGTGAACGCTCCATCAATGTAGGCCACCGTTATGTTTTCATTCTATAGCCTAGGACTAGCTCTCGCTGGTGTGTGGAACAGGAACTAGTTAAGATATGGCGTATCCTAATAAACTGAATACATGCCTGAATCTGAGAGCAGTAGATACTGGGCTCCATTCAATCCGTATCGCCGAAGTAACCCGGAAGATCCGCGTTCAAATGTCATTTCCGATTGAGCCGACGTATGCAGTGTTTACCGTGAAAGCAGTTTCTGCCACCGCGGGAACATTGCCTTGAATTGTCAATCGCGATATATAATAGGGATCTTCAGCGCTATTGATTGAATAGAAACCTAAATATGATGTAGTTCTGGTCCAGGGTTTAGGCCTGCAGTCCAGGCACAATGTTAGGAAGTTCAAACAGTCAGTCACTCTGCAGGCCGCTGAACCGCGCCTGAGCTTCTGGAGAAAGAACCTGGTACTCTCAGCACAAAAGTCCGAGTTGAGCTGGACAGGAAGCGCGGCTGCTGGGGCGCCTGAAAGAAGACATTAAGACGCACATTACGGTTAAAATACGCTGGAAAGAGCTATTTAAACTATGTTTCATCTCTTCAAAAGGAGTAAAAAAAATGCTCAGGCAAGATGTAGGCACTTGTCAAAAGAAGTGTGGAGAGGTCAAAGTAGGCCATAGGCCTATGAGAAGGACTAACAACCAGTGGTGCAAAGTACTTAGGGGTATCTGTTTTTTGGGGTATCTGTACTTTACTGTTTATATTTTTGACAACTTTTACTTTTACTTAATCACATTCCTAAAGAAAATAATGTGCTTTTTACTCCATATATTTTCCCTGACACCCAAAAGTACTCATTACATTTGGACAGAACATGGTCCAATTCACACACTTATCAAGATAACAACCCTCCTCATCCCTACTGCCTCTGATCTGGCGGACTCACTAAACACAAATGCTTAATTTGTAAATTATGTCTGAGTGTTGGACACCTGGCTATCCGTAAATTTAATAAACAAGAAAATTGTTCCGTCTGGTTTGCTTAATATAAGGATTTTTTTTTAATTCACACTTTTACTTTTACTTTTGATACTTAAGTATATTTAAAACCAAATACTTTTAGACTTTTACTCAAGTAGTATTTTACTGGGTTACTTTAACTTTTACTTGAGTCATTTTCTATTAAGTTATCTTTACTTTTACTCAAACAAGATACCTTACTTATTTTTGTGTGTGTTTCTATGGAAAGAGTGTGTCGTTTAATGGCTTGTCAAAACAAAAACAAAAAGTGAAACAATATAAAGCAACATTTTAATTTATTTAATGCACCGCAGCATTCATTTATTATTCATTAATATCCTACATATTAAATACACATTCATAAACAGAATTCTGAGCCACATTTTTCATGAACTAATATTTTAATGGTGTAAGCCTTTGTATAAATAATCAGGGACGTTAAAGCAATATTAGCTATAATATTATAGTTGACACTTCAATATTTACCAAAGATAAAAACAACAATTTATATTGTTCTAGGCTGGTGTTCTTCAGGCTAAAAGGATCAAACTCGGACAGAAATGGCAAAGGATATCCATCACTATTAAAAACCAGAACCCATGTAAATATGTGATATAATTGTTGTTTACTAGATATTTCAAAACAGCTATAATAAGAGCTCCTATACGCGCTTCGCTGTGAACTCGTAAAAGCAGTGGCCAGTCTTCAAAGTGCTCTCGCGCAGAACAAAGTTTCCTCCTAGCCGCGGAGGCATCCTGATCACCGCGGGGGTCATACGTTCTGATGTCGCAGGAAATTCTAAGGCCATTAGGTTCCACAAACTTCTCTGTGTCACGGTGGAAAATGATTTTATCCTCACATCCTTTGTTGTGAAGTGTAAAGGTTATTGTTGATGGCCATTGTTTGAAAATCTTTTATATCTAAGGACTACACATGAAAGGACGGGGGTAATGTTAGACAGACACACAAATAGATGAGGAGCTGATTAGTTTATTACATATTTTATTTTCTGTCTGTTTTCTAAAGCTCGACTATACCAATATAAAATGCCCGTATCATAAGTGCAGAAATTAAATCCCGTAGTCCCAGCCTGAACCTTAAATGATTATATTCTGATCAGAGGTTTAGGCCTAGTCTACTGTATACAGTTGTTTACTCTTTCCTTCTCATTGTTTCAATTCAGCGGCATAAAGCAAAATAAAGCTCAGTGTAAAACAAATCCAGGTAGTAGAAATGAAATGAGGGAGACTAGGCATACAAACAGAATGGGGTGATGTGATTTCGGTACAAATTAAGATTGATCATCTAAATCTTACGTACTATGAATACTTTTTTGCCTATGACCAATTTTGGACAAATATTTTTTGTAGGTCTATTTGTATTTCTGTATAGCCTAGACCTACTCAACTGTAACAATGAGCTGTTTATTATAAACGTATACAACTACCAAACATAATAGGCCGGCTTTTTACAAAGCATATACATACTGAAAAATGACTGAAAATGATTGCATTATTTAACTACTATGCTATATAAACGAATATTTAGCTCAATATGTTTTTTTTAATAACATTAGGTGGTTGAATTGAAAACGAGGAAGTGTAGGCCCTATCAAATGCAGGCATAACAAAATTAACCATAAAAGTCATCACAGTATAAATATTAAACAAGCTATCTGCATGATGCAGGCCTGCAATATAGTGTCATATAGTGTCAACCTTGTAACAGGATTAATACACTCTGAATTTGTAGGCCACGTTTCTGAACAAATCCTATTTCTCTCGTTGTTATCATTATTGATCATAGGGCTTTTATCTTTTAAGACTAAATAATTGCATCATGTTGGACAAATCTATATTATGGTCTGTCTTCATAGGGGAGGAAGCTGTCGACGCCCGCGCTCCTAATTTCGGTTCTCTCTCTAATGAACGCGGGGCCCAGGGGACCGGCTCGAGCCTAGGGCTGTAAACTGACACTGGCGCGCTGTGTGTGGTATCCAAGGCCGGCCGCTCTTGATGGAAAAAGCCTGCTTCCACTCATGTCAAAGTCATTTACTCGACCCCCCCCCCCCCCCCCCCCCCCTATGCAGATGCATGCACCCCAGCGAAATACCACCCTCTTTCCCCCGGTAGTGACTCTTACGGTTGGGTTCTGAGCGAACTAGGAAGTCATGAGATAGGATTTATACTACGAGATTTATGAGCCTAAACAGTTTGTTCTGTGTCGCTTCTACAACACTGCCTTTACTGGATCGGTAGGCCATCCAACATGATATTGTTGCATGGTAACACAGAGAAGCACTTTCAAAAAAATTTAAGAGGCATACTCTTATATATAATAGCCTATACTGTTATACCCTCAGTATTTCATTACAGAAAATGTTTCCGTTATTCAGTATAATGACACTTAGCAACAGGCAACAACATGCAAGAAGAGTGTTGGAGATGGAGCTCTTTGCCTTGTGCGCGTGGCGTGTGACGCTGTTGATTGGAATGTCTGGGGAGGTTTGATAGATGGCATAATTGCGTGTTTTTTAGATGTCAGAGAGCAGGGGAATGAGAGAGGGTGGAAGAGGGAGGGGGTGCGAGATAGAGAGAGAGGGGCTTGACTCTGCTGCAGCGACTGGCAGTGGAAGGGGAGGGGAGGGGGAGGGGAGGGGGGCTCTAGTCGTCACTGATTTCAGGGGGGATTTGGAGATGGGGGGGTCTTAGAGGAAAGAAAGATTTACGAAATGATAGGTGGCCGCGTTTTGTTTGGCTGAGCGGCCGCGCGCACTAAATTGAGGAGTCTTCGCGTTTCCTCCCCTTTAGGGATTAAGGCGGGCGATGGCCACCCGGTGCGCCGCAGAGCTGCACTCACCGCCACGGTGATACCGAACCGCACCAGAGCCTCTGTGTCGAACTGAACCTCCGCAAAACGCTGCATTATAGCGAGCGCTCTAGCACTCCCTGGATACTCTGCTCTCTCATCTCTCTCCCACATTCTGACACTGCGAACTCGCTGCAGATTTTCTGTGTAATAGGAGAGTCCAACAGAACGGAAGAGAGTTTTTCCTCTCCAAGCCCATTTTGTTGAATTCCGAAGACCAACGGCGTATGTGATTTGTGGAGGACTTTGAGTAGAAGTGTCATTACTTGCTATCACCTTCTTTGAATCATATACGTCCCTTTTCTTCTCTAGATCTCTTGCTCAATCTCGCTCTCCTCTTTCCCCCATCTCTCTTTCTCATCTTTCCCCCATCTCTCTTTCTCTCCTCGCGTCACTGCTCAGCTACGCAGTGCGTCAGCGAAGCAGAGATGACGACCGAGACCTCTCAGCAGCAGCTGGACCCACCGCCTCCCCTGAGGTCCAGCCCGGCCTCCGGTGTCCTGCACCCCACCATGATGAGCCCACAGGCCGCTATGGACAGTTCCTCGACCGGGGCCAAAGGCAAGAAGGCGAGCTCAGGACTGAGGCGACCAGAGAAGCCTCCCTACTCCTACATTGCGCTCATCGTCATGGCGATACAGAGCTCACCCACCAAGAGGCTGACTCTAAGTGAGATCTATCAGTTTCTCCAGGCCCGGTTCCCCTTCTTCAGAGGATCCTACCAGGGCTGGAAGAACTCCGTCCGGCACAACCTTTCCTTAAACGAGTGCTTTATCAAGCTGCCAAAAGGGCTGGGCAGACCGGGCAAAGGCCACTACTGGACCATCGACCCGGCCAGCGAGTTCATGTTCGAAGAGGGCTCGTTCCGCCGCAGACCCAGGGGCTTCCGGAGAAAATGCCAAGCCCTAAAGCCCATGTACCGGATGATGAACGGGATAGGCTTCGGTACTTCCATTTTGCCGCAGAGCTTTGAATTTCAGGCGCCCGGGTCTCTGGCGTGTCATAGCAACAGTTACAACTTGGACATGATGACCAACTCCATGGCAGGTGGCTACGACGGGCTTAGCGGCCACCACGTACCTCACATGTCCCCGAGCCCCGGGTCCACGTACATGGCCAGCTGTCCGGTAACGTCCAACGGGGAATACGGTGGACCGGACAGTAGCAGCAGCCCTGTGCCCTCGTCCCCGGCTATGGCCAGTGCGTTGGACGGTCACGGTCATTCTCCATATGCCAGTACCTCCGGACACTGGGCGTCTCCCGGCAGCTCCCCGTACATCAAGCAGCAGCCTCTGGCCTCCAGCAGCCCGGCGTCCTCTGGGTTACACTCTGGCATGTCCCCCTACTCCCTAGAGCAGAGCTACCTCCACCAGAACGCCAGGGACACCGCCGAAATCTCAGGTAATAAACGTTGTGTAAATCAAGTCATAACACGATAATAAATAGATGTGAAATGTCATGCGTAATAACACTTGGTCAATCACAAAAAGTACTGCATATTTTATACACGTGGCAAACAAAAAAATATTTGCAGGTTGACAATTGACCTGCTCTTTGGTCAGTCATGCTGTTTTCTGGAGGCTAAAAACACAACTTTACGCAATGCGTAATAGCCTATAAAATTGCTACATTTGTATTTGTGAAAATTATAGTTGGCCTATCTTATAGACAATATGCCGAAAATCTTATAGACTCTCTTATAGACAATCTCCTACATGCAGAACCAAATGTAGTCTAGTTGAATATCATTAACAGCTACAACTTTGACATGTGTGATACGCAGATGAATCAAAACTTTGGCAAATAAAATAATTAGACTAATATAAAAGTGAGTTGTTGCGACCTAAATATGTAATGACTTGCATTTGTAATACATCTATAAAACTATGTTGGAGATGCATATGTCTCTTAATGCATTTTCGATGTAATGTTATATTCATATCATTTAATTAACATGACTGGTTCACGTGGATGCATCTCCTTCACGTTGCAGGTTGTGTTATGGTAAAATAGCTTCCCAATTTTATGGGTTAAAATAATTGTATTGTATTTCTGATTATTAGTTTGCAACTATATTCTGTTGTGGAATTAAGGAAACATTTGAATGACATAGGCCGAAATAATCCTATTTGAGGGACTGAAAGACAAATATACATGCATAATTATAAGGACAATTCAGATGAGGTGGGAAATATAAGCGCAACCACAGCTTCTTACAACGGAAATTAACAAAATAGTTGAAAACTGTTCTTGAATATATAGGCTAAGCCTTAGGAATAAAATCATGTATGGGGCTGCGTTCTTGTTTACATAAATGTTTGGATAGGAGCTCGATGCAATGGGCTATAAAGAAAATTGTAGCCACATTATACACATCGCTCCTTAGGCCAGTTGACCACTTGTAATTTAGTTAATGTTCATCTTGTTTCAAATGCTTCTAATTTATCGAGGCTTTAACAAAAGTCCAAGGGATTTCTGAGAGCGGAATTATTCCTTCTAAAGCCTCGGGGGTTATCTAAACAAAGACTGTGCGAGTCGGACCACACTGAAGAAGAGGATTTAAACACGCGCATAGGCCTATACCTACCCACAGGAGACTCCAAGCCTTGTTAAACTTTACGCGACTTCTTATAACTATTTAGAGGACAAGACGTTATCTGTGCTAGCGGGGTCTTACACGCCTCATGGCGACTGTCAATCACGACGGGTGTGTTGTCTCTGAAAATGGGGCGCAAAGGCTGCAGCGCGAGGCAGGACCCTCTGGATAAAGGCCTGCAGTCTCGAGGAGAGAAAACACCGCACACTGCGGGTACAGGCGTCACATCTGGAGTCCTTATGAACTTGATGAGGATCACGCTCTCTGTCACTCTCCCCCCTTCCTTCTCCTGACTCTCACTCTGACGGTGTAGCTGGCCTGATATATACATACCTATCTATGACAGGACCCATGTTCTTATTTTACCGATTCAATTATTTGTCTGAAAATAATTTTAGGAGGTAGGCCTATAATTATGATGAATTAGCACGTGTGATGTTGCTACTGCAGATCTCGAGGATAAACAGTGTAATGTGTCTATATGGCCCTCAGGAGAAATGGACAATCAAGGAGGGAAAACATAAGCACCCTGACCTAATTAATATTTCACACCTCTTTGTGAACGATATGGAGGCCAATTGGTGTAGAAAAGCACTGAAACATAACGAGGCTGTTGATTATTATATGCCTATCAAATCACTCTTAACTTCAGTCTAACCAGATCATGTTAAGTTAAAGACTAAAAATGTAACTCTAAACATTCTCTATGTCAAATATCTGTGTACACATAATACAACAGTGGAGCTCACGCAAAATATGTGCACCAACTCAACTCAACTAAACAAACATTAGAGACGCCAGTATAGAGGACGCAGAGATTCACAAGTCAAGTCATGATAGTGTTTTCCGTTTGGCTGATTTTTTAATTAAAGGAGACTACTGCTCGAATGTATATTTAGCTTAGCATGAGCAGAGGCTACATGCCTAGGGTCTATGCATCTAATTTGTACACATCCAAATAACATATTGTATACAGTGAATTAATTGCATGGTTCAATTTGAATAATTCTGAAGAGGACATTTGGATTGATTGTTTTAGTGCTTTTCTCCTGAAAAGGAAATAGTGAGGACGGAGACATTGTTTTACCTATTCTCAAAAGGCCAGCAAATCCCTGTTTCTTCAGCAATTAATAATGTATTACAGGTCAACATAACATAATATAACATAGTCTAAAAAGATAACAAATTAACAAATGTCCCCACCGTCATCGATTAGGTTTAATCTATAGATTTACTGAGAGTGATTTCTTATTTATGCGCGTGGTGTTATGGGACTACGTCTCCGCATTGTTTACTGGCCAAATTATTGGAAGATGTGTCAATTTCAAACCTTAAAATCTATATAAGAAATATAGGCTACACAATACACTGAATATTATAACATATTTTTACACATAGTCAATGTAATGCATAAACGTCAGAGTGTAATTATCCTATATTCTGAAAGAAAAATGTTTTTTTGTTTAAAAGTCAAGCGTTTACAATATATAAATATTTCTGATTAATTGACCAGTTATTCACATTTAGGATTGGACGCTTCTCTGTGCCACACACGAGTATGTAAAAACAATTATATAAACTTATTGAAATCTTAAGTTAGAAGGAGGGGAGAAGACTCTATTGTTCATATATTTTGAAGAGCTTCAATCTCTCTCTCTCTCTCTCTCTCTCTCTCTCTCTCTCTCTCTCTCTCTCTCTCTCTCTCTCTCTCTCTCCTCTCTCTCTCTCTCTCTCTCTCTCTCTCTCTCTCTCTCTCTCTCTCTCTCTCTCTCTCTCTCTCTCTCTCTCTCTCTCTCTCTCTCTCTCTCTCTCTCTCTCTCTCAGTGGGGATCCCTCGCTACCAAAGCCACTCCTCACCCGTGGTCGACAGGAAGGATTTTGTCCTGAATTTTAACGGCATCTCCTCGTTCCATCCCTCAGCCAGTGGATCGTACTATCATCATCATCACCATCACCACCATCACCAAAGCCTTTGTCAAGACGTCAAACCGTGCGTGATGTGAGCAGGAAATGTAGTGCGAGTAAAGGCCCAAACTGTGCTCTGGAGATGAGAATGAACACAGAATCGAGCAATTTAAACTGATTCTATACATGTCTGGCGACAGTTAAAACCCAAATAAATGGCCTGTCATCTTACTGATGAGAACGAACAATGGGGACAGTAGCCTATTTTTGAGAGTCTGGAAAAACTTCTCAAGTCAGGATATATTTTCAGTGGCCTTCGTCGTCTTGATTGGTCTAAATGAAGGACAGTATATTATGCACTAACTGTTTCTGAAGTGAAGGACCCACTGGGCACAGATATCACTTCAACCTCAAATTTTTATTTACATTTGATTGAGTTGTCAACTATTGTGAACTCAACGAGAAATCCCCCCGAAAATCACCATGTCATTGGATTTAGGTTAAAAGTTAGGGGGGGAAAAGACGAAACCCACTGGGCACAGACGTCAATTGGACGTCTATTCCATGTTGGTTCAACTTAATTTCATTGAAATTATGTGGAAACAACGTTGATTCAACCAGTGCGTGCTCAGTGGGAATGCCCTTATGTTGATGACTTTTTGCCAATCCAATGGGTTTTCCACGTTGATTCGACGTCATCACATAGATTTTTTTGTTGTAGGTTGAAATGATGTGGAAACAACGTTCAACCCGTTTTTGCCCAGTGGGAAAGCACAAACGCTTATATGACAATGAAACCACTTTGCCTTATTCTGTTCTCTATTGGCCAGCGTTTTCTTCTTCAAAAGAAGTTTCAAAACGATTTTAATTATGTGTTTGCTGTCATTACTTGCGCAAACAAATTGCCTATATTTCATGTAACTAGGCCTCTGTTCTGATTTATAAAAGTACATGCACATACACAAAGCTTTTTATAACAAAAATTGCAACAAATTTGCACTTATTGTATACCCTTTTTGAGATTTGCTTAATTTTCTCGTTGTAAAGTGTTTTAATAAAGCTGATATATTTTCGGCTACACCTGCCTACTTGTCTCTCAGAAATATAGTATGCTAATTATAGGCTAATCATTGGAATTTACTATTATTATAGGCCTATTATCCTTGTTGATAATTTATGGAGATTTGTGATTCATATTAGATTTGAGTTGGTGTAAATTTGATTATTTGGCATTCACAGGCATACTTTTAATAACCAAATGCAACGTCTTTGTTTTGTAAGATAACACTTTGTAACGTAAAAAACGTGCTTAAGAAGGTAAAGCAAAGGTAAATCAAAAGCGTGGATTCTAGGTAAGTTTTAAAACAATCCCATTTAATGACTAGATATAAATGTTGTGGAAAAGGAATGACTCCTTTGAAGATGAGCATTATATACTTTGAGCCACGGGGATAATTATGTAAGGATTTTATCTCATGGCATAGTAAGAATGGGGGGAAATGAAATAAGGCGACGGCTACACAACTCGCTGCATGTCTTTATCGTAGACAGTGAGCTGCATTATCAATATTTACCCATAGACTTCGTGAGATCAAAGGCAGCTGGAGTTTAATACAATCTAATTTACTTTTTCCGAATACTTGGTGAGTGTCTAAGTAGAGTAGGCCTAGGTCATTTCTATTTAAGTAGGCATTCAACATTTTAGATTGTTTACAAACTCGACACGATGTTGGAGACTTAGGAATTTCCATGTTTTGTGTTGTCTCATTGCGCCATCTACAGCCTGGTCCAGCCTGCCTGGTTCCACGGAAAAAAAGTCTTCCGCTTCACCAGACCTCTACCCCCCGGCCTCGTAGCAGATTTTTCAGGATTGCAAACTTTTAAAGAACTTGTAAACAAACGAGCTGCAGAGGGCCACATTTATGGAGATGTGACCGCACAGTGTTTTTAGAACTTCAGTAAACAGAACACACTATAGAGTAAGAAGCTTGTTTCTTGGAGAAAAACAGATTAGAGAGAGACAGAGAGACAGAGAGAGAGAGAGATAGAGGAGAGCGGGGAGAAATGCCCGAAACATTCTCACAAAGATGCACGGTGGAGAAATCTCTCCGCCATTTCCAGGTTGCTACAATTCTAATAATTCGCCTAATTTCAGTTTATATGATAAAACAAGCAAGTATAGTGTAGAGAATCATTGTACCATCTAAACCACTGTGAAATATATTGTCAATAACCAAACATATTATATTTTCAGCTGTTTGAAGCTGGTGTACAAAACTGAAAGTAAAATAAGCAAAAACAAAACTTAAAAACGGGAAGCATAGAAATAGTGCACATAGAACAGATATACTGCCTCTTAGACTTGCTTTCAATGAGAATGATAGATCTATAACTCACATTTCTATATGAATTTTGTCGGGTCACCAGAAAAGTTACATATTGCAGCTTTAAGTGGATAAATTATTTGAGTTTTCTGTTTGTGTACAAATGTATCAACATCAACGATAACAATACAATAGGAACAGATTTGGGATGCTCATTCTGTCTATGTCTCTGTCTTTCTCTCTCGCTCTCTCTCTGGTCTGTGTGGTCTCTGTGATAGTTACAATTCATGTTGAATAAAACTGCAAAAGAGAAACACTCACACATACACACACACACACACACACACACACACCTCATCACAGTTCATACATCAGCTCCAAAAATATACCTTCTTTGGTTAGATATATTATGATGGGTTTGGTTAAATAGTGTACCTTGCTCCACTGCTGATTAACAAGTAGGCCTACTTTTAAGGTGGAAGACTGAAATAAATGGACTGTGGCTCCATCTAGTGGCCATCCTACCAGCTTGAGATCAAATCATCAAATCAAATTGTATTCATTACATGCTTAATAAACAGCAGGTGTGGACTAAGTGAAACGCTTACTTATGGGGCCTTCCCAACAATGCAGTGAGAAAGAAAATAGAGAAATAAAAGAAAAGTAAAACACATAATAATAAAAGTAATAATAGATACACAATGAGTAATGATAACTTGTCTTTACACAAGGGGTACCAGTACCTAGTTGATGTACAGGGGTACGGGGTAATTGAGGTAAATATATACATATAAATAGGTATAAATTGATAGATAGTAAATAGGAGCAACAGCGTATGTGATGAGTTAAAAAAGGTAGTGCAAAAAAGGTCAATGCAGATAGTTAAATAGTTAACCAAATATCTGTCCAAACTAACTATTTGCAGTCTTATGGATTGGTGGTAGAAGCTGTTCAGGGTCCTGTTGGTTCCAGACTTGGTGCAACGGTACCGCTTCCCATGCGGTAGCAGAGAGAACAGTCTATGCCTTGGGTAGCTGGAATCTTTGAACATTTCTAGGGCCATCCTCTGACACCAATTGGTATAGAGGTCCTGGATAGCCGGGAGCTCAACCCCATTGATGTACTGGGCCTTAAGCACTACCTTCTGTAGCACCTTGCAATTGTATGCCGAACAGACAAAACGGTGATGCAGTCAGTCAAGATGAGCTATTTGAGGATCTGAGGGCCCATGCCAAATCTTTTCAGTCTCCAGAAGAGAAAGAGGCATTGTCGTGCCCTCTTCACAACTGTGTTGGTATGTTTGGACCATGATAGATCCTTAGTGATGTGGAAATCTCAGTGATGTGAACAGGGAACACAGGAGGGGACTAAGCAACCCTGAGGGGCCCCCATGTTGAGGGTCAGCATGGCGATGTGTTGTTGCCTAACCTTACCACCAGGCAATAGAGATGGCATCATCTGTGGATCTTTTGGGGCACTATGCGAATTGGAGTGGGTCCAGAGTGTCTGGGATGTTGGTGTTGATGTGAGCCATGACCAGCCTTTCAAAGCATTTCATGGCTTCAGATGTGAGTGCTACGGGGTGATAGTCATTTAGACAGGTTACCTTGGCGTTCTTGGGCACAGGGACTCTGGTGGTCTGCTTGAAACATTTAGGTATTACAGACTGGGTCAGGGAGAGTCTGAAAATGTCCGTGAAGACACTTGCCATCTGGTTAGCCCTGCTGCCTTATGAATGTTAACCTGTTTAACCTTTTCATGTGTGAGTTCCAAATATCTCTAACGGTCCCCCCAGCTTGAGTTTTTCTATGCGCATGATGAATGCACACACTGTTTCAAAATGTGATTGTTATGCAACAGGACAGTTAACTGTGCTGCCCTCAAATCAAGGCACATCAATTTCAAATTATTTTCAAACAGGTTTTATTTAAGAACAGCAAGCACTTCCCCAGTCTCTTTCTTTTACTAGTGTCGGGATTAGGGCATGGTCCGGGGTGAGCTTGTTATTCAGGACATTTGGTAATGGCCAGAGGGGTATACTTCTAAGAAAGCGAGAAGGAAACTAAGATGTGGTATCAAACTGTATTCACATTCCAGCCAGGCTTCATCCGTACTAGACCTACAATGGTAGATATTACTCGTCAGCCTGTCGCTAACTCTAGCAGGCTTGTAACTGCACGTGCATGTCACATGTGGCTAGCTTAACGCTTCATTGACACAATTATGAAATATCAATCCATGGGAGAGTCAGTATTCAGTGCCACATTTTAATTTGTGCTGAAATCAAAATGGAAAAAAAAGTTATCTTGCAAATTCAGCAGGCTATGGTGTGAAACAGGCCTTTTTTAGTGTAGCCTATATTTGTATTACTTATCTTTAATGCCGTCTTTGGTGTGCTTCTAAATGCAGGAGCACATTTTTCCCACTCCTATCGCTGCTTCTTCTATCTGTGGAACAGCTTGTTGCGTTGTGGCCATAGAAATATAATCCATAGAAGGATTTAAAACCTCAAAACCTTTGCAATTTGACTCATGGGAAGGGCTACTCTAGCAATGGCTTGCAGTCTAGACTTGAATGGAAACTGCCATCTATGCATTATATGTCAATGTTTGGTTGCGGCTGTCACTTTGCCTTTGCGTAAATTTCACAATACAATCACCTGGAAAAAGTACAGTTTGGAAAGCAAATGTTGTCATTGCTAAATGTGTAATGTGATAGGTATCTTGACATTACTGTTTTTTACACACAAAAATATGTTTAATTCATCAAATATTTCATCATCAAATGACAGCCCGGTTTCATACACTAGACCTAACACAGTAAATGTAAATCCGAGACACTGAAATTAGTATGATATGTTACGTTTGGTATTGTTACATAAGACAGAAGGTTACTTAAGCCAAAAACAAAAGGAGGGTGGGTAGGTTGGTGTATAATACGAATGTCTAGCAACCCAAAGGTTGCAAAATCGAGGACAAATTTAGCATTTTAGCAACTTTCAACTACTTACTACTTTTTAGCTACTTTGCAACTACTTAGCCATATAGCTAACCCTTCCCCTAACCCTAACCTTTACACTTTTAGCTAACCCTTCCCCTAACCCAAACATTAACCCTTTAACCTAACTCCTAAACTTAACCCTAACCCTTAGCCTAGCTAATGTTAGCTAACTAGCTAAGGTTAGCCACCTAGTTAACATATCATACATTTGCAAATTTGCAACATATCATACGAAATGGGTGATGACAATCCACAAATTAATACAGTCCATACGAAACGTAACATATTATATTAAAAGAAGAGTCACTGATTTACGTACAGAATAATATGAAATGCTCTGAGACCAGGTTGCAAATGAAGTGGATGATGACAATCTTTGAGAGAGGGAGGGTATCTGATTTCATTGGTTCTCAACTCATGGCTCAGACACTATATTCAGGATAAATGGAGTTAGCACCAAAGTTAGCCTGCCGTGGAGCAGGTTAGCTATGAACGATTCGTTGCCATTGAAATATACCTGGCTAAAAGGTGAGAGACTTTTGTGATACTGGTTATCTCGAGTTGAACTCAGAGTTGACCAAAGTTACCTCGCTAACTTCTGAAACCTGATTGGTAGTATAGAGTTCAGGACCAGACTTGTCCAGAGCAGACTGTGGAAAAATACTTTTGTAATTTTTCTATCTGTAAAATACTAAAGACATACAGTTGAAGTCAGAAGTTTACATACACCTTAGCCAAATACATTTCAACTCAGTATTTCACAGTTCCTGACATTTAATCCTTGTAAAAAATTCCCTGTCTTAGGTCAGTTAGGATCACCACTTTATTTTAAGAATGTGAAATGTCAGAATAATAGTAGAGAGAATGATTTATTTCAGCTTTTATTTCTTTCATCACATTCCCACAGTGTCAGAAGTTTACATACACTCAATTAGTATTTGGTAGCATTACCTTTAAATTGTTTAACTTGGGTCAAACATTTCGGGGAGACTTCCACAAAATTCCCACAATAAGTTGAGTACATTTTGGCCCATTCCTCCTGACAGAGCTGGTGTAACTGAGTCAGGTTTATAGTCCTCCTTATTTGCACACGCTTTTTCAGTTATGCCCACAAAGTTTTTATAGGAGTGAGGTCATGGCTTTTTAATGGCCACTCCAATACCCTGACTTTGTTGTCCTTAAGCCATTTTGCCACAACTTTGGAAATATTCTTGGGGTCATTGTCCATTTGGAAGACCCATTTGCGACCAAGCTTTAACTTCCTGACTGATGTCTTGAGATGTTGCTTCAAAATATGCACATCATTTTTCTTTCTCATGATGCCATCTATTTTGTGATGTGCACAGTCCCTCCTGCATCAAAGCACCCCCACAACATGATGCTGCCACCCCCGTGCTTCACGGTTGGGATGGTGTTCTTCGGCTTGCCAGACACCCCCTTTTTCCTCCAAACATAACGATGGTCATTATGGCCAAGCAGTTCTATATTTGTTTCATCAGACCAGAGGACATTTCTCCAAAAAGTAAGATCTTTGTCCCCATATGCAGTTGCAAACCATAGTCTGGCTTTTTTATGGTGGTTTTGGAGCAGTGGCTTCTTCCTTGCTGAGCGCCCTTTCAGGTTATGTTGATATAGGACTCGTTTTATTGTGGATATAGATACTTGTGTACCTGTTTCCTCCAGCATCTTCACAAGGTCCTTTGCTGTTGTTCTGGGATTGATTTGCACTTTTCGCACCAAAGTACGTTCATCTCTAGGAGACAGAACGCGTCTCCTTCCTAAGCGGTATGACGGCTGCATGGTCCCATGGTGTTTATACTTGCGTACTATTGCTTGTACAGATGAACGTGTTACCTTTGGAAATTGCTCCCAAGGACGAACCAGACTTGTGGTCTCCAATCTTTTTTCTGAAGTCTTGGCTGATTTCTTTTGATTTTCCCATGATGTGAAGAAAAGAAGCTCCTGGGTTTGAAGGTAGGCTTTGAAATACATCCACAGATACACCTCCAATTGACTCACCGGATGTCAATTAGCCTATCAGAAGCTTCTAAAGCCATGACATCATTTTCTGGAATTTTCCAAGCTGTTTAAAGGCACAGTCAACTTAGTGTATGTAAACTTCTGACCCACTGGAATTGTGATACAGTGAATTATAAGTGAAATAATCTGTCTGTAAACAATTGTTGGAAAAATGACTTGTGTCATGCACAAAGTCGATGTCCTAAACGACTTGGCAAAACTATAGTTTGTTAACAAGAAATTTGTGGAGTGGTTGAAAAACGAATTTTATTGACTCCAACCTAGGTGTATGTAAACTTCCGACTTCAGCTGTATATACAATATACAGTGCCTATAGAAAGTCTATACCCCCCTTAGATTTCTTCACATTTTATTGTGTTACTAAAAGTGTTTCAAATTAATTAAATTGTCATTTTTTGTCAACGATCTACACAAAATATTATATAATGTCAAAGTAGAAGAAAAATGCTAACATTTTTAAAGATGAATGAAAAACATGAATATACAGTTGCAAGAAAAGTTTGTGAACTCTTTGGAATGACCTGGATTTCTTTATTGATTACTCATAAAATGTGGTCTGATCTTCATCTAAGTCTTAATAATAGACAAACACAATCTGACTAAACTAATAACACACAAACAGTTGTACTTTTACATTTTTTATTGAAGACATCGAGAAATCATTCACATTGCAGGCTGGAAAAAGTAGGTGAACCCTTGAATTTACTAACTTGTTGATCCTCCTTTAGCAGCAACAACCTCCACCAAACATTTCCTGTAGCTGCTTATAAGACTTGCACAACGTTGAGGAGGAATTTTGTTCCATTCCTCCCTACAAATCTGTTTCAGTTCATCAGTATTTCTGGGTTGTCTTGTTGCATCTCCCAACCTCTCTTAAGCTTGAGGTCATGGACTGCTGCCCTGACATTCTCCTGTAAAATGTCTTGATACACTTTTGAATTCATTGTTCCCTCAATGATTGCAAGGCGTCCAGGCCCTGAGGCAGCAAAGCAGCCCCAAAACATGATGCTCCCTCCACCATGCTTCACAGTTGGGATGAGGTTTTGGTGTTGGTGTGCAGTGCCCTTTTTCCTCCACACATAACGTTGTACATTTTTCCCAAAAAGTTCAACTTTTGTCTCGTCTGTTCACAGCACATTTTCCCAGAAGCGTTGTGGAACATCCAGGTGGTCTCGGGCAGAGTTGAGACGTGTCACAATGTTTTTTTAGACAGCAGTGGTTTCCTTCGTGGTGTCCTTCCACGAACACCATTGTTTTTCAGTGTTTTTCTGATAGTGGACACATCAACACAGACTTTCGTTGTTTGTAGAGTTTTCTGGGGTTCTTTCTCACCTCTTTCAGGATTGCCCTTTGTGCTCTTGGAGTGATCTTCGCAGGACTCAGACTTCTAGGGAGAATAGCAAAAGTCCTGAATCTTCTCCATTTGTAGACAATTTGTCTTACCGTGGATTGATCAACACCAAGGTCTTTAGCAATGCCTTTTCTAGCTTCGTGCTTTTCCAGCTTCGTGCATCTCTATAATGCATCTTCTAAGGTCCTGTGAAAGTTGTTGGGATCGAGGCATGGGTCACACTTATCAATCTTTCTGGAGAAGAACAAATTTGTCAGTAACCAGGCTTTGTGTGCCTTTACAACCCACACCTCCAATCTCATCTCCCTAATTGAAACACCTGACTCCAAATAGCTTTTGGAGAAGTCGTTAACACAGAGGTTCACTTACTTTTTCCAGCCTGCACTGTGAATGATTACTCAATGGCTTCAATAAAAATGTGAAAATTACAACTGTTTGTGTGTTATTAGTTTAGTCTGATTGTGTTTGTCTACTATTGTGACTTAGATGAAGATCAGACCACATTTTATGAGTAATCAATGCAGAAATCCAGGTCATTTCAAAGGGTTCACAAACTTTTTCTTGCAACTGTACCTTGATTAGATAAGTATTCACCCCCTGAGTCAATACATGTTAGAAACCCCTTGGGAAGCGATTACAGTTGCAAGTCTTCTTGGGTAAGTCCCATGTGAGCTTTGCACACCTGTATTATGCAATATTTTCTAATTATTCTTTTCAAATTCTTCAAGCTCTGTCAAGGTGTTGGGGATCATGACTAGACAGTATTATTCATGTCTTGCAATAGATTTTCTAGCAGATTTAACTTCTTATGGCTGTGGGCAGTATTGAGTAGCTTGGATGAATAAGTTGCCCAGAGTAAACTGCCTGCTACTCAGGCCCAGAAGCTAAGATATGCATATTATTAGTAGATTTGGATAGAAAACAGTTTCTAAAACTGTTTGAATGATGTCTGTGAGTGTAACAGAACTCATATGGCAGGCAAAAACCTGAGAAAAAATCCAACCAGGAAGTGGGAAATCTGAGGTTTGTAGGTTTGCCTATCCAATATGCAGTGTCTATGGGGTCATAATGCACTTCCTAATGCTTCCACTAGATGTCAACAGTCTTTAGAACCTTGTTTCAGGCTTCTACTGTGAAGGATGAGGGAATGAGAGCTGATTGAGTCAGGGGTCTGGCAGAGTGCCACGAGCTCACTCAGGCGCACCCTCGTGAGAGGTAGCTGCGTTCCTTTTCGTTTCTAAAGACAAAGGAATTCTCCGGTTGAATCATTATTGAAGATTTATGTTAAAAACATCCTAAAGATTGATTCTATACATCGTTTGACATGTTTCTACGAACTGTAATGGAATTTTTTTACTTTTCGTCTGTCATGAATTTGGATTTTTGAACTAAACGCGCAAACAAAAAGGAGGTATTTGGACATAAATGATGGACTTTATCGAACAAAACAAACATTTATTGTGGAGCTGGGATTCCTGGGAGTGCATTCTGATGAGGATCATCAAAGGTAAGTGAATATTTATAATGCTATTTCTGACTTCTGCTGACTCCACAACATGGCAGGTACCTGTATGGCTTGTTTTTGTGTCTGAGCGCCTTACTCAGATTACTGCATGGTGTGCTTTTTCCGTAAAGTTTTTTTGAAATCTGACACAGCGGTTGCATTAAGGAGAAGTTTATCTAAAGTTTCATGTAAAACGTTTAATGTTTCCATGTAAAAGGTTTAATGTTTATTATGAGTATTTCTGTAAATTGATGTGGCTCTCTGCAAATTCACCAGATGTTTTGGAGACAAAACATTACTGAACATAACGCGCCACAATACATGTATTGTGTAATAGGAAGTCCTATGAGTGCCATCTGATGAAGATCATCAAAGGTTAGTGAGTCATTTAATCTCTATTTCTGCTTTTTGCGACTCCTCTCTTTGGCTGGAAAAATGGCTGTGTTTTTCTGTGACTAGGTACTGACCTAACATAATCAGATGGTGTGCTTTCGTCGTAAAGCCTTTTTGAAATCGGACAGTGTGGTGGGATTAACAACAAGTTTATCTTTAAAATGGTGTAAAATACTTGTATGTTTGAGGAATTTTAATTATGAGATTTCTGTTGTTTGAATTTGGCGCCCTGCACTTTCACTGTCGATCCCGTTAACGGGATCTCAGCCGTAAGAAGTTTTAAGTCAAAACTCTAACTTGGCCACTCACTGTCTTCTTGGTAACCAACTCCAGTGTAGATTTGTCTTTGTGGTTTAGGTTGTTGTCCTGATGAAAGGTAAATTAAATCAAATCAAATCAAATTTTATTCGTCACATACACATGGCTAGCAGATGTTAATGCGAGTGTAGCGAAATGCTTGTCCTTCTAGTTCCGACCATGCAGTAATATCTACAAGTAATCTAACCTAACAATTTCACAAAAACTACCTTATACACACAAGTGTAAAGGAATAAGAATATGTACATAAAAATATATGAATAAGTGATGGCCGAATGGCATAGGCAAGATGCAGTAGATGGTATAGAGTACAGTATATACATATGAGATGAGTAATGTAGGGTATGTAAACATTATATAAAGTGGCATTGTTTAAAGTGGCTAGTGATACATTTATTACATCAATTTTTCCATTATTAAAGTGGCTAGATTTGAGTCAGTATGTTGGCAGCAGCCACTCAATGTTAGTGATAGCTGATTAACAGTCTGATGGCCTTGATATAGAAGCTGTTTTTCAGTCTCTCGGTACCCGCTTTGATGCACCTGTACTGACCTCGCCTTCTGGATGATAGTGGGGTGAACAGGCAGTGGCTCGGGTGGTTGTTGTCCTTGACGATCTTTTTGGCCTTCCTGTGACATCGGGTGGTGTAGGTGTCCTGGAGGGCAGGTAGTTTGCCCCCAGTGATGCGTTGTGCAGATCTCACTACCCTCTGGAGAGCCTTACGGTTATGGGCGGAGCAGTTGCCGTACCAGGCGGTGATACAGCCCGACAGGATGCTCTCGATTGTGCATCTATAAACATTTGTGAGTGTTTTTGGTGTGCTTGGACCATTGTAGTTTGTTGATGATGTGGATACCAAGGAACTTGACGCTCTCAACCTGCTCCACTGCAGCCCCGTCGATGAGAATGGGGGCATGCTCAGTCCTCTTTTTCCTGTATTCCACAATCATCTCCTTTGTCTTGATCATGTTGAGGGAGAGGTTGTTGTCCTGGCACCACACGGCCAGGTCTCTGACCTCCTCCCTATATGCTGTCTCGTCGTTGTCGGTGATCAGGCCTACACTGTTGTGTCATCGGCAAACTTAACGATGGTGTTGGAGTCGTGCCTGGCCGTGCAGTCATGAGTGAACAGAGAGTACAGGGGGGACTGAGCACACACCCCTGAGGGGCCCCTGTGTTGAGGATCAGCACGGCGGATGTGTTTAAACCTATCCTTAGCACCTGGGGGCGGCACGGCAGGAAGTCCAGGATCCAGTTGCAGAGGGAGGTGTTTAGTCCCAGGGTCCTTAGCTTATTGATGAGATTTGAGGGCACTATGGTGTTGAACACTGAGCTGTAGTCAATGAATAGCATTCTCACATAGGTGTTCCTTTTGTCTAGGTGGGAAAGGGCAGTGTGGAGTGCAATAGAGATTGCATCATCTGTGGATCTGTTGGGCGGTATACAAATTGGAGTGGGTCTAGGTGTTCTGCGATAATGGTGTTGATGTGAGCCATGACCAGCATTTCAAAGCCCTTCATGTCTACAGGCGTAAGTGCTACGGGTCGGTAGTAATTTAAGCAGGTTACCTTAGTGTTCTTGATCACAGGGACTATGGTGGTCTGCTTAAAACATGTTGGTATTACAGACTCGGACAGGGAGAGGTTGAAAATGTCAGTGAAGACACTTGCCAGTTGGTCAGCGCATGCTCGCAGTACACATCCTGGTAATCCATCTGGCCTTGCGGTGTGAATTTTGACCTGTTTAAAGGTCTTAGTCACATCGGCTGTGGAGAGCGTGATCACACAGTCTTCCGGAACAGCTGGTGCTCTCATGCATGTTTCAGTGTTATTTGCCTCAAAGTCAGCATAGAAGTAGTTTAGCTCATCTGGTAGGCTCTTGTCACTGGGCAGCTCTCGGCTGTGCATCCCTTTGTAGTCTGTAATGGTTTGCAAGCCCTGCCACATCCGATGAGCGTCGGAGCCAGTGTAGTACGATTCAATCTTAGTCCTGTATTGACGCTTTGCCTGTTTGATGGTTTGTCAGATGGCATAGTGGCATTTCTTATAAGCTTCCGGGTTAGAGTCCCGCTCCTTGAAAGTGACAGCTCTAGCCTTTAGCTCAGTGCGGATGTTGCCTGTAATCCATGGCTTCTGGTTGGGGTATGTGCGTACGGTCACTGTGGGGACGACGTCATCGATGCACTTATTGATGACGCAAATGACTGATGTGGTGTACTCCTCAATGCCATCGTTGGAATCCAGGAACATATTCCAGTCTGTGCTAGCAAAACAGTCCTGTAGCTTAGCATCTGCTTTATCTGACCACTTTTTTATTGATCTAGTCACTGGTGCTTCCTGCTTTACTGTTTGCTTGTCAGATTTGCCAAATGGCGGGTGAGGGAGAGATTTGTATGTGTCTCTGTATGTGGAGTAGAGGTGGTGCAGAGTTTTTTTCCCTCTGGTTGCACATTTAACATGCTGATAGAAAATTTATAAAACGGACTTAAGTTTTCAGCCTCCTGAGGGGCAAGAGGCTCTGCCATGCCCTCTTCACAACTGTGTGGGTGTGTGTGGACCATGTTAATTCCAAGGATCTTGAAGCTCTCGACCCGCCCTATTACAGCCCCATCAATGTAGTTGGGGGCGTGCTCACCCCTTCATTGCCTGTAGTCCACGATCAGCTCCTTTGTCTTGCTGACGTTGAGGGAAAGGTTGTCCTGGTACCACACTCCCAGGTCTCTGACCTCCTCCCTATAGGCTGCCTCATCGTCGTCGGTGATCAGTCCTACCACTGTCGAGCCGTTAGCAAACTTAATGATGTGGACATGAAGCTAGGGTTAGAGTTATTGGTATTTGATATTTTAATTCTGGGGTCCACACAATGTGAAACATAATACAGAACATTAATAAACAAGAACAGCATGAAGGGAATACATTTACATAAATTTACAGTGGGGCAAAAAAGTATTTAGTCAGCCACCAATTGTGCAAGTTCTCCCACTTAAAAAGATGAGAGAGGCCTGTAATTTTCATCATAGGTACACCTCAACTATGACAGACAAAATGAGAAAAACAATTCCAGAAAATCACATTGTAGGATTTTTAATGAATTTATTTGCAAATTATGGTGGAAAGTAAGTATTTGGTCAATAACAAAAGTTTATCTCAATACTTTGTTATATACCATTTGTTGGCAATGACAAAAGTCGAACATTTTCTGTAAGTCTTCACAAGGTTTTCACACACTATTGCTGGTATTTTGGCCCATTCCTCCATGCAGATCTCCTCTAGAGCAGTGATGTTTTGGGGCTGTTGCTGGGCATCACGGACTTTCAACTCCCTCCAAAGATTTCTATGGGGTTGAGATCTGGAGACTGGCTAGGCCACTCCAGGACCTTGAAATGCTTCTTACGAAGCCACTCCTTCGTTGCCCGGGCGGTGTGTTTGGGATCATTGTCATGCTGAAAGACCCAGCCAGGTTTCATCTTCAATGCCCTTGTTGATGGAAAGAGGTTTTCACTCAAAATCTCATGATACATGGCCCCATTCATTCTTTCCTTTACACGGATCAGTCGTCCTGGTCCCTTTGCAGAAAAACAGCCCCAAAGCATGATGTTTCCACCTCTATGCTTCACAGTAGGTATGGTGTTCTTTGGATGCAACTCAGCATTCTTTGTCCTCCAAACACGACGAGTTGAGTTTTTACCAAAAAGTTATATTTTGGTTTCATCTGACCATAGGACATTCTCCCAATCTTCTTCTGGATCATCCAAATGCTCATGTACTGGCTTAAGCAGGGCGACACGTCTGGCACTGCAGGATTTGAGTCCCTGGCGGCGTAATGTGTTACTGATGGTAGGCTTTGTTACTTTGGTCCCAGCTCTCTGCAGGTCATTCACTAGCTCCCCCCGTGTGGTTCTGGGATTTTTGCTCACCGTTCTTGTGATCATTTTGACCCCACGGGGTGAGATCTTGCGTGGAGCCCCAGATCGAGGGAGATTATCAGTGGTCTTGTATGTCTTCCATTTCCTAATAATTGCTCCCACAGTTGATTTCTTCAAACCAAGCTGCTTACCTATTGCAGATTCAGTCTTCCCAGCCTGGTGCAGGTCTACAATTTTGTTTCTGGTGTCCTTTGACAGCTCTTTGGTCTTGGCCATAGTGGAGTTTGGAGTGTGACTGTTTGAGGTTGTGGACAGGTGTCTTTTATACTGATAACAAGTTCAAACAGGTGCCATTAATACAGGTAACGAGTGGAGGACAGAGGAGCCTCTTAAAGAAGAAGTTACAGGTCTGTGAGAGCCAGAAATCTTGCTTGTTTGTAGGTGACCAAATACTTATTTTCCACCATAATTTGCAAATAAATTCATTAAAAATCCTACAATGTGATTTTCTCATTTTTTTCTAATTTTGTCTGTCTGTTTTGTCTGTTGAAGTGTACCTATGATGAAAATTACAGGCCTCTCTCATCTTTTTAAGTGGGAGAACTTGCACAATTGGTGGCTGACTAAATACTTTTTTGCCCCACTGTACATACATTTAGGTTAGGGTTGTGGTTGAGGGTTAGGGTTGAACCAGGATGTGGCCATGGTTAGAGTCCAGTGTGTTTGCAGTTTGTGGCCATGAAGCTAGGGTTAGGGTTGAGGTGAACATTGGCCAGTCCGGCCAATTGCCCTCTTATCTCAGTTCACTCACACTGCTTTATCAATACCATCAGGCTTCTTTTAGCCTAGCCTGCATACTTCAAGTTCTCAGAGGGCTTCTATTGGCCAAACCACAACAGGAAGAACCACTCAGCTCCACAGCCATTCACTTTGTTAGCATATTATTATATTATAATTCTGGCCACTCACTAACTTATCATATTATTATCATTCTGACAATCTGCTCTCTCATGACTGGTCTGGCTCTGTCTGTCCATTCCATGAGGAAAATAAGGTTTTGACTAGAAAGCATACAGCTATTGTCAGATGTGACTTTTTGTAGCAGGTTAGGAGATGTTATAGCGGGTGTAGTGAAATGCTTGTGCTTCTAGTTCCGACAGTGCAGCAATATATAACAAATAATATCTACCAATTTCACACAACATATACCCTATACACACAAATCTAAGTAAAGGAATGGAATTAAGAATATATAAATATATGGACGAGCAATGTCAGAGCGGCATAGACTAAGATACAGTAGAATAGTATTGAAGACAGTATATACATATGAGATGAGTAATGCACTGAGCTTACGCGGCATGTTAGGATAATTAACTAAGCAGGTTAGGAGAATTTGGTTAAGGTTAGGAAAAGGGTTAGGGTTAGCTAAAAAAAATCCCTTTTGGTGTCAATTTGACAAAAGATGTAACCTTTCTAACCATGACCGGAAAATAACCAGCACTCCTCTGATGGATTGCAGATTCTGTATCCTACAACTGGCCTAGAGGGCTGCATGCTTTCCCTGCCGGATAATCTCTCACTCGTTTAGCTCCAAACCAATACCAGCCGCAGACTGCACTGGATGAATTGTTCACACGGGTGATTGGCAGTTATTTATTTGAACATCTATTTCAATATGCTCTTTGGGTTTGTGTATCGGTTTGCGGATATGGGTGTTCTGAATATTTTGGAGTCCTGCTGTGTTTAATTAACTTCTTTAATGTAAACATAGTTGATGACTGAGTGAAGTGGAATTGGCCACAATGAAATTCACAATCCATGCCGACGAGTTTGTTTGAATTGATAAAAGTGATCACATTGATACAATGATAACATATTGTTAGGGAAAATGTATGTGAATTTCTCAATGGAAGGATGAGGATGTTTTGGGGGCTATATCTACTGAAAAGGTCTAATGCCAAGTTTTTATACAAGAAGACTGCCTGGTTGCTATATATTTTTAACTGTCATGCATGCATGTGCATCAAAATGGAAACACCTGTAGATGGCACTGTAATGCTTTGTCAGTTTGTGTCATTCCAAAAGCCAAAACCACATGGTGTCTCGCTCTCTCTGTCTCGCTCTCTCTCTCTCAAATCGAATGGAGCAGAATAATCAACCAAATACTTGTGTGTGTGTTTGTGGTAAGGATGGGCGCCATGTTGTCAAGTGGCCTGTGACTAATGTGGTGAGTGAGGGGGAGATGGGAGGAGAGTGAGGAGGGAGGGAGGAGTAGGGAGGGAGGAATGATATACAGCATGGGAGGTAGAGGAGATGACAGTGGGGGAGTCAGAGTGGGACATTTTTAGTGTGTGTGTGTGTGTGTGTGTGTGTGTGTGTGTGTGTGGGTGTGGGTGTGGGTGTGGGTGTGGGTGTGGGTGTGGGTGTGGGTGTGGGTGTGTGGGTGGGCGTGGGCGTGCGTGCAAACATTAGAAGGTGCCAAAGTGCTGAGAGAGGTTGTACAGCATCACCTGGGAAGTTTTAATAGAATGCAACACAGGAATTAAAACACATGGGGGCAGTGATGCCTCACAATTGCAGTGGACTCAAGTCCTCAGTGAGATACTTAGCTGGGTCTCTCTTGACATAATGGGGGGGTGAAGGTCAGACGTTTTTCCCAGGGAGTTGGTCAACCATTGTTTGCCAGTGCTGTGATAAGATATTGTGGAACAATAAAAATTTCAAGAATTGATCTCCACTGTATGTTAGCTAACCAGACAGTTTTAGAGGATGATTCCATACATTTTACAGATTAACTGCCAATGTGCCAACATTCCATTCAAAGAATGCAGTCAATCCACAGCCAAACACTGGATCAGATCAGTTGATGATAGGACTTAGATATGTTGTAACTGCAACAAGTACTGATATTGTATCATATAAAAGCAGTCTCAGCTTTCCAAGAAAACAATTAAAAATGTAGACATTTATGGTCTGTTTACATATATTTTAGAGGCTATGTACACATAACAGTTTCATAAAACTTGTATAAACTGTATTTATGATTACAGTGCTTTCAGAAATTATTCCTACCCCTTGACTTATTCCACATTTTGTTGTGTTACAGCCTGAATTGAAAATGGATTACATTTTTTTTCTCACCAATGTACACACAAATACCCTACAATGAAAAAGTTTTACATTTTTAGAAAACATTTTTGCTAATTTATTGAAAAAGAAAGGCATAAATATCTAAATTGCATAAGTATGCACACACCTGAGTCAACACTTTGTAGAAGTGCCTTTGGTTGCGATTACAGCTGTAAATTTTTCTGGATAAGACTCTAAGAGCTTTCCACACCTGTATTGTGCAACATTTGCCCATTATTCTTTTCAAAATTCATCAAGTAAATTTAAGTCAAAGTGTAACTCGGCCACTCAGGAAGATTCACTGTCTTCTTGGTAAGAAACTCCAATGTAGATTTGGCATTGTGTTTTAGGTTATTGTCCCACTGAAAGGTGAATTAATCTCCCAGTGTCTGGTGGACAGCAGACTGAACCATGTTTCCCTCTAGGATTTTGCCTGTGCTTAGCTCCATTTAGTTTATTTTTTATCCTGAAAAACTCCCCAGTCCTTAACGGCTACAAACATACCCATAACATGATGCAGCCACCACTATGCTTGAAAATATGGAAAGTGGAACTCAGTAATGTGTTGTATTGGATTTGCCACAAACAGAACACTGTATTCAGGACAAAAAGTGAATTGCTTTGCCACATTTTTTGCAGTATTACTTTAGTGCCTTGTTGAAAACAGGATGCATGTTTTGAAATATTTTTATTCTGTACAGGCTTCCTTCTTTTCAGTCTGTCAATTAGGTTAATATTGTGGAGTAACTACAATTTTGTTGATCCATCCTCAGTTTTCTCCCATCACAGCCGTTAAACTCTGTACTGTTTTAAAGTCACCATTGGCCTCATGGTGAAATCCCTGAGCGGTTTCCTTTCTCTCCGGCAACTGAGTTAGGAAGGATGCCTGTATATTTGTAGTGACTGGGTGTGTTGATACACCATCCAAAGTGTAATTAATAACTTTACCATGTTCAAAATTATTTTTTTTCTCTCCATCTACCAATATGTGCCTTTCTTTGTGAGGCATTGGAAACCTCTCTGGTCTTTGTGGGGTACAGAGATGAGGTAGTCATTCAGAAATCATGTTAAACACTATTATTGCACACAGAGTGAGTCCGTGCAACTTATTCTGTGACTTGTTAAGCACATTTTTACTCCTGAACTTATTTAGGCTTGCCATAACAAAGGGGTTGAATACTTATTGACTCAAGACTTTTCATTTTTTATTAATTTGTAAACATTTTGAAAAACAGAATTCCATTGTGACATTATGGGGTATTGTGTGTAGGACAGTGAAAAAACAATCTGAATTTAATCCATTTTAAATTCAGGTTGTAACAACAATATGTGTAAAAAGTCCAGGGGTGTGAATACTTTCTGAAGGCCCTGTATATGGCAATATGTTAGGTTGACAATTATATTACACAATTTCTGATATATCACATGCCTTTGTTTTATTTTCCTGCATAAGTAAAATCAGGATTATGCTTCTACTGCTATTTATTCCAATTAGACTGGTTTGGATTTATCCTTGACCAACATGGCTGCCATTTTCACTCCATTCTGGAACTTCAAGGGTTTATGACATAACCACTTCCCAAATAGGATATGAAAACATCATAAGCCAAAACTGTTTAGAATAGCATGAGATTAGCTATAAAACTGCCAATTTTCCTCTCTGCCCCATGGCAATGTGTAGAATTGCAGGGAATAAGCATTAAAACAGAAACATTTTCTCTCAGCCTCGTTGCAAAATATGTAGAATAGTATAAGATTAGCTGTGAAGATGCATTTTTCCCCTCTTTGCAACATGACAAAATTGTAGGATGTTAGCTGTTTGCCAACCTTGCGGCACCGCAAAACTGCAGTACACCACTGGATGGGGGATGGGGGGGGGCTCATGTAGTTCATGACCAAGGTGAATTTAGAGTAGTAGAGTATGTTGTAACATTAAAGGCTAAGCAGCTATCATCACCTTGACCTTCATCAACACCCATACTGTTTTTCTGTCACTATTATGTACCTTTTGTCCTTAACAAAGGAGGAGCCACCCATTTATAACGTTAGTTTAGAACTAGACAAGCACACAGCCACGGCCCTCAATTGTGTACCTTTTCTTGCAGCCCTCTTGACTAGTTTGAGAGCTTCCTGTGGTTGTAAATTGCTCCTGGCCACCCACGTTGTGCATCCAGCCTACTTCTCTTGACTGACCCCATGCATCATGGCCATTACATTGAGAGAGAGAGTTGTGTGAGTTGAGAAAACAAATCAAACAAACATTCCCCCAATAAAAAGTAATACAAGAATATTATCTTTAATACATTCTCTGTTATTATAGGCAATGTTGTGATTTCAGAGAGAGCTGGCACCATAGAAACAGACTTAGGTTTACAGCCCCTGATGTGACGCTCCTTGACACTGTAGTCCAGCGTTCCCCAAACTCGGTCCGCGGGACCCCAAGAGGTGCACGTTTTGGTTTTTGCCCTAACACGACACAGCTTAATCAAATTATCAAAGCTTGGTGATTAGTTGAGTATTTGAATCAACTGTGTAGTGTTAGGGCAAAAAACTAAACTTGGATCCCTTGGGGTCTCGAGGACCGCGTTTGGGAGGCCCACCTTTCCTACCTTTGGGGATTTTTGGAACTTGCTTACATCTTCTCATTGAGGAGGGAGAACTGAAGTCCCATGGACCAAACATTTTCAGATAAGAATGAGCTTCCAAAAATCACCATCCCTTATTTTCAGGCTTTTCTATAATGTTTCATTGGATCACTTTGTGGAGGTTTGAGTAGTAGCCTAATCGATGTGCAACATAGCATCAGACACTTCTGCCTATGCGCAATTAGCCTAGGGACGAGGTTACTCCATTACGGACATGCAGGCCCATGGCATTTATGGTCGCCAGGGGGCGCTAGGTGCCAACGAACCGCTGGTCCTCATAGCAGGTGGCTTGGCCAGTGGCTAGTATTGAACGGTTTCCTTGTCATCGTAATGCTGGTCTTCACGACTCCCTCAGTACTTATGAAAGAATCCCGACAAGGTCAATACACTGCGTCGCGTTGGTATATTTTACATATTTCTCTGTCTCACTGTTCACCCTCTTTGGCTAATCTAAACTAACATACCACGTCTATTTATTTGAACTTTATTGATTTAGTTCTGGGAACACTTCCACCGTTTTAGTTCTAAAATGTAGCAAGGGAACAGACTAGTAAAATGTGATTCATCACTACAATTATCCCGAGACACGAGCAGTAGTCAGTGGCAAATTCCTTCGATTTTTAGGCTCCAAAAGTCTACCAACGCCATCGAAATATTTCAATTCACACCAACACACAAATCTTCTCAATTATAAAAGGAATGTTTTTCAACAGAGCCTATATTATTGATAATATCGTACCAAATTGTAAGTGAATTTTCACAGGGAAAAAAAGAGTAAATTCGATTCTACACAGAAAATATATATAGCATATATATATGCTATCTTTATTGAATCTAATAATAACGGTGCCATATATATTTTATGTGCAAATTAAATTCAAATATAGGCCATGTCAATAAAAACAAATGGACACAATATCATTGTTTATCTAAATTGTACCCACGTTTTGTAGGAAACGGAACTGTAGGACTACCGGGGACTACGGTATCTATTTTTTTTTTTAAATCCAACCAAATAGGAATTCATAATTTAGCAATTTACTATTTAAAAAACGGTTACTAAGTTTATACAATTCATCAAGTAATGTATTGTATAACATTTATCATAATTGACCTAATATCACTCTCTCTCTCAATTTCAATTTAAGTGGCTTTATTGGCATGGGAAACATGTGTTTACATTTGCCAAAGCAAGTGAAATAGATAATAAACAAAAGTGAAATAAACAATACATCAGTAAACATTACACTCACAGATGATGCAAAATAATAAAGACATTACAAATGTCATATTATGTCTATATACAGTGTTGTAAGGATGTGCAAATAGTTAAAGTACAAAAGGGAAAATAAATAAACATAAATATAAGTTGTATTTACAATGGTGTTTGTTCTTTGCTGGTTGCCCTTGTCTCTCAATTCAATTCAATTTCAATTCAAGGGCTTCATTGGCATGGAAAACAAATATTTACATTGCCAAAGCAAGTGAAATAGATAATAAACAAAAGTGGGGGGAAAAAATGAACAGTAAACATTAAACTCACAAAAGTTCCAAAAGATTAAAGACATTACAAATATCATATTATGTGCAAAAAGTTAGAGAAAGAAAGGGAAAAATAAATAAACATAAATATGGGTTTTATTTACAATGGTGTTTGTTCTTCACTGGTTGCCCTTTTCTTGTGGCAACAGGTCACAAATCTTGCTGCTGTGATTGCACACTGTAATATTTAATCCAATAGATATGGGAGTTTATCAAAATTGGGTTTGTATTCGAATTCTTTGTGGATCTGTGTAATCTGAGGGAAATGTGTGTCTCCAATATGGTCACACATTTGGCAGGAGGTTAGGAAGTGCAGCTCAGTTTCATCTCATTTTGTGGGCAGTGTGCACATAGCCTGTCTTTTGAGAGCCAGGTCTGACTATGGCAGCCTTTCTCAATAGCAAGGCTATGCTCACTGAGTCTGCACATAGTCAAAACTTTCCTTGATTTTGGGTCAGTCACAGTGGTCAGGTATTCTGCCACTGTGTACTCTCTATTTAGGGCCAAATAGCATTCTAGTTTGCTCTGTTTATTTGTTAATTCTTTCCAATGTGTGAAGTAATTATCTTTTTGTTTTCTCGTGATTTGGTTGGGTCTAATTGTGTTGCTGTCCTTGGGCTCTGTGGGTCTGTTTGCGAGCAGAGCCCCATGAATAGCTTGCTTAGGGGACTCTTCTCCAGGTTCATCTCTCTGTAGGTGATGGCTTTGTTAAGGAAGGGTTGGGAATTGCTTCCTTTAAGGTGGTTGTTGAATTTAACGGATTTTGATAATTAGCTGGTATCGGCCTAATTCTGCTTTGCATGCATTATTTGGTGTTTTACGTTGTACACAGAGGATATTTTTGCAGATTTCTGCATGCAGAGTCTCAATTTGGTGTTTGTCCCATTTTGTGAATTCTTGGTTTTAATTGTTTTTATTACATGCCAGTGTTTACTGTCCCGGGTATCTCGCCTCTACTTCCCTCCCCTCAGTTCCCACACAATAACACTGTTGTGACAGTTATTTAGATAGTCGATTATAGATAGTATTTGCTACTATTTGGCTACTGATAGCCTACCTACTAATAATACTAATAGGCATACTAATAAAATAACTGAGACGGTCCAAAATGCATACACAAATACAATGATATCCTCAAACACCATAGCCTATGATGAGTGTTGGATAAGAAGTAGTAAAATAATTCGGTCATATATGTTATACCAAAATTCACATAGGCCAACAACAATTATTACTTGCCAACAAAATATGTTAAATCTCCTAGCCTAATGTCTAATACAGGGATGGAACCTACCTCGATTTTAACATTAGTTTCACATTCTGCCTGAGAAAGTGCGTGATGCCCTACGAGCAAAAGTTGGAGGAATTTTGATGGCATTGTTAGCACCTTTTGACTGAGACTGACACATGCAAGGTCTCCGTGCGCTCCGTTTGGTCCCACTAAAATCGCATTCCCTCTCACACCACGTCAACCTTTCTCACCTTGGCCGTTTCTTCTTCCCCGGCCAAATGATCTTAATTTAACCTTTAATTAGCTTGCGCATTCCGCCCTCTCGCGCTGCCCGGGCCGGGGGGGGAGCATGCGCTTTTATCTCGCGCTGGGTGTTTATTTAAAGTTTAAACTGCAGCTTATGTTGATGAACTCAGCGTAGCGGAACCAAACGGCAGAGGAGAACACTGATTTCAACGCATGTTTATGTCGATAAAAACTAGTGTGCCTTTTGATTCTGGTAGGCTAAAATGTGGTAGGCCGATAGTGAGACCAAAGTGTATTCTTAATTTGGCTAGAAATAATATAGGCCTACATTACATTTTGATCGTGAAGGCCTGTTATAAAAAAGCCTGTTTCCCGCAATGACAGTAACAAGGTAATAAAATAATAATCTCTCCTTCAGATTATAGCTGGTGATTTTCATCATGTGGAATCTCTGACACCTCTCCGTCTGTTGCGCCGCGCCCATCAGAAAAGATTACGGGCACCGACCACATGTAGGGCCCATTCTTTTAGTCAACATTTAATTTGTGCTTTGAATAAATTCAATTATATTAATGTGTAGCTTATTTATCATTGTTGTTGTTGATTGTATAATGTTTTATAAACCCATTGTTAACGGATGAGATTGAGAAATTAAAGTAACATTCGTGTAGCCTACCTCTCAGTTTTGTGTGAACACTAGTTCATCCATAATGATAAAGAGAAAAACGAATTCAAATAAACCTTTATCCGGTATAATATTCAATTTAGGCTAAATAAAATAATGCACATAAATAGGCTATTTATTTTTTATTTTATTTATAAAGAAGTAATTCATTTCAAATGAGATGATGCGATTGAAGACTTCTTCAAATTTTACATAATAGTCCTACACGATTTCATGTTTCACAATAGGTTACACATTTTAACACATATGATAGGGTATCTGAAAGTTAATATTTTAAAAATCTGCTATCCGAGCAGCTAACCGATCGCTGCAGCTGTACATAGTCCACCTGTAAACTACCCACCCAATTTACCTACCTCACCCCCATACTGCTTTTATTTATTTACTTTTCTGCTCTTTTGCACACCAGTATCTCTTCTTGCACATGATCATCTGATGATTTATCACTCCAGTGTTAATCTGCTAAATTGTAATTATTCGATTTATTGCCTACCTCATGCCTTTTGCACACATTGTATATAGATTCTCTTTTTCCTACCATGTTATTGACTTGTTTATTGTTTACTCCATGTGTAACTCTGTGTTGTTGTCTGTTCACACTGCTATGCTTTATCTTGGCCAGGTCGCAGTTGCAAATGAGAACTTGTTCTCAACTAGCCTACCAGGTTAAATAAAGGTGAAAAAAAAAATTAAAAATAAATAAATGGTTTAATATAGCAGAAACCATTGGCATACATTGAGCAATATTAGTCATACAGCCCTTCAAATCATTTTATGGGAGCAGGGAGTTCCTCATACCTCTCCTTATTTAATTGCAGTGTGTGCGTGTGCGTGTGCGTGTGTGTGTGTGTGTGTGTGTGTGTGTGTGTGTGTGTGGCCAACACCACTTGGAAGGCTTTTTGACTGCTGTAACTTTGCTTTCTTTCGCGCACACTCGGGTTGAGCTCCCATCCTATTAGATGTTGGAACCCATTCGGGGAGGAGCAGCCACAGGCCAAAACGTGAACAGAGTTTTAAAAAAAAGTGTCTCTGTGGTGACGGATGCTTGAGCCGTAGTTTTCCCAATGTTCGACACAGTAGACTGTGCGCAGCCTTCACTCCAGTCATCCTGGCGAGCCGTGGCTTAGGCTAAACATACTTCTCCAAACTCCCTTTGTAACACACAGAAAATAAAGGAAAGGAGGCTGAGGAAACTGGAGCTACCCATCTCCGTGCTGCTGAAGCTTTTGGGAGAGTTCTTTATTCTTTTAAACTTTACGGGACGAAGGCGAGGAGGAGATAATGCAGGCGCGCTACTCCGTCTCCAGCCCCAACTCTCTGGGCGTCGTGCCTCACATTAGCAGTGACCAGAGCTACTACCGGGCAGCGGCCGGTGGAGGGTACACCGGGATGCCTGCTCCCATGAGTATGTACTCTCACGCAGCCCAAGACCAGTACCAGGCCAGCATGGCGCGTGCGTACGGACCGTACACCCCGCAGCACCAGCCCAAGGACCTGGTCAAACCTCCGTACAGCTACATCGCCCTTATCACCATGGCGATACAGAACTCACCGGACAAGAAAGTGACCCTAAACGGGATTTATCAGTTTATCATGGAGAGGTTCCCGTTCTACCGAGACAACAAGCAGGGCTGGCAGAACAGCATCCGCCACAACCTGTCCCTCAACGAGTGCTTTGTCAAAGTGGCCCGGGACGATAAGAAGCCCGGTAAAGGCAGCTACTGGACTCTGGACCCGGACTCCTATAACATGTTCGAGAACGGCAGCTTCCTGAGGCGTCGCAGACGGTTCAAGAAGAGTAATGTTCAAAAGGACAAGGATGACAGGCAAGGCAGGGACCTGTCAGGGAGAGGAGCACCGGATATGGAGAACGAGCAGCCCGTGCAGGGCTCACAGCCCGTGCGCATCCAGGACATAAAGACTGAGAACGGGACCTCTACTCCACCACAGGCCGAGTCCCCCAGCCTGCCTGTGCCCAAGATAGAGAGTCCTGGGAGCAGCAGCAGTATGTCCACCGGTAGCCCTCACAGTGTGCCCTCTGCCCGGTCCCTCTCCATGGAGGGCCCCGAGCATCACCACCACGCCCAGGCCGCGGCGCAGGGCTTCAGTGTGGACAACATCATGACCTCAGTCCGGGGGTCGCCTCAGGGCACCACGGAGCTCACGTCCCCTCTTATCGCATCTTCTAGGACAGGTATAAACCCCTCTCTATCTCTTAACTATTCCCCCAACCAGACGTCTGCTTACAACTCACCAAACTGCAACCAGAACTCAATATCTACAAACTCTAACGCGACGTACCATTGCAACATGCAAGCCATGAGCTTGTACGCCGGGGACCGAGGAGGCCACCTTGCGCCCTCCACCGCCGTGGACGAGACTCTTCCCGATTACTCCATCACCACTACGGCCACATCCCCGCTCGGGCATGGCAACCTGAGCGCGGGACAGGACAGTGGTCACCACGCGAACCAGGGCCGACTTGCGTCCTGGTACGGAGACCTGGGACACCTGGGCACAAGCTACCCAGCACAGCAACAGAACTTCCACTCGATGCGAGAGATGTTCGAGTCTCAACGTATCGGTTTGAATAGCTCTCCGGTTAACGGAAATAATAGCTGTCAGATGGCCTTCCCCTCTGGTCAATCCATCTACCGTACCTCCGGAGCTTTCGTTTATGACTGCGGCAAGTTCTGAAAACAACAAAAACAAAAATGTTTTTTTAAACGAATAACTTTAATATATATATTTCCTTCTTTTTGTACTTTAACCTCCCTCATTCCGGTCCTTTATTCATCCCCAAATGGACTAAACAGATTGAGAGTGGTGAGATTTGTTCTGGTGTGTATGACAGACAGAGAGGCGCGTGTTACAACACCGAATAACACGTAAGTTTTTACTCTCTCACTTTAGGAACTTTGTTTTTAAAGAGTGTTGCTTTAACATCCAACATGTTATTAACTTGTTATTCACTGTAAATTGCATATAGTAATTTATTATAGAAAGTAAGGGAGTATAGTTGGATGTTGTGGACCAAACACCAAAAAAGTGTTTCCAAATTGAGGTGCCTTAAATTGTGCTACATATTGTTATTTTATGAAATAGGAGGGGAACTTGTATACCGACGTATTCTATATATTTTTGTTCCATATTTGTTGAAATTATTCTGAAGGCATTGCATTGTTTGTCTAATAAATTGACATTCTATTTGATTTAAATTTGTCTGGTTTATTAGCTCTCCGTAGAGGCCTATAAGGTCCGGCATGCTTTAGAATAGGGGACACAATGCAAAATAAAAGTTTGGCCTATTATTGCAAAATAAGATTGCTTATTGTCTTCCCTGGTGGTGCTTAGAAAAAAATAGTGTTTAGGGCTAATGGTTCAAATCATTTGTGATTTTAAACGGCGGAGGTATATTTGCGTAAACCTCGCTCTTCTGTATTTATAATGTAATATCTAAAACACAAACTATTGCACAATACACCCCACACAGTGTTGACAAGATTTACGGTGGCTATTTAGAGTAATAAAGGGCTTCTGTTTCTTGTCTTGATGTTCTGTTCTGGGGCCTTATGACCCTGCTACAATAACCGGGGCACATATGCACACAGTTTTGCCTGGCAGCACACGTTACAGGACTGTAGTGAAATAAATGTAAAACATATACAGTTTAAACGACGTGACAATCTTATGAGTTCTGGAGTTATGTCTAGGTACTTATAGGTGTATTTTATGATACAACGTAAAGCAATACAACACACACAAGGCTACAGCCACTAATGCGATTTTCTGCTGTATTGAGTGTATTGTAATCTGATAGGATGCAATATACAGGCTTGCTGCTGGGCTGGTAGTGTATTATGCAAGTACTCAGTGTGTATGATATATGTCCGTGTAATTGTTAGTTATTCTTGTAACGGATAGGCTATTGTTATGGTAACGTAACACATGTTTCAACATACAGTATCTCTCCTTAGGCTATGTGGGACGTGCCATCGAGGAAAGTATAAATGTTGGGTCCAAAACCTCCTCATTAAAATAATGATTAGCAAGTTTTGTTTCTAACTTTAGAACTATCTTCAATACAGGTTGTGCAATATTTGGGCATTTTACTTTCTTATAACAAAGCTAAAATAAAATGTAGGCTACTGGGCCTACTCCTCTGCCTTGGCCCATATTTGTGTAGTCAGCACAAATGAAATGTTACATTGAGCCACAGCACACAATCTGAAACAGGGGGGGAGACTGAGGAGAGGAAGAGAGTAGAGATTTACACAACGAGATTTAGTATTTGTGTAAATAAGAAATCACACTAATTTATATCATGAAATAATTATTGACGAAGGATATGGAGTACATTCGGTGACAACAGAAGTAAGATCTAGATGCATTGCTTGGTTTGTTTTCGCTGAAACGAGACCCTTTGTCAATATCCTCACCTCCAGGCCTTTAGTTTAACAGTAGGGCGAGCCGAGAGCCAAACTTTGTATCACGGCTTATTGATGGAGGGGTAGATGGCTGTTTACTAGCTCCGTGGTGCCAAGGTATCCGGGTGTTGTTTGGAGTGACCACGTGTGTTTACGGACGCTTAGTTCATACCACGCATGCCTGAAATATTCTCTTTGCCAGATGTTTGGTTGCTGCAGCAACTGATTTAAAGATGAAACAAAACAAGGCCAACACAGACACACACACAGACACATAGATTCATTAAAATTAAGTGTACTTTGTTTACTATTTTAAAATCAATCTAGACAATGCAAAAAAAATATCAGTCGCTTTCAAGAAAATACATTGAAACATGATAGGACAAATATGTGTGAAAATGTGTTGTTTTGAAACTCTCCTTTTGCAGGCCCATATTATTATTATCGTCATTATTATTAATATGTCCTATTAACTAATTTGTACAATTTAAAATGTGTAAACAAATATCGCTGCTAAGATATTACTATAGCTTAACTGTTTCAATTGCAGATAAAACACATTTGCAGTTAAAACAAATTCACAACTAAATTCAAACCACTTCATCAAACATTTGGAATGTTTTGTATAGGCCACGCGCGCGTGTGTGTGTGTCCGTCTCGATAGTCACAATTGGTAGTCATTACAGCTTGTTAATTGAGTGTACAGGGGTTTACAGAAAACATCTGCTTACTTATTTGTATAGTGCACCTGGTCAAAGGTAGTGTACTACATAGGAGCATATGGTGACATTTGGGACGCATCCTGGGGCTCAGTCAGACGTATGAGAGTAATGAATGTAGCCTATGCATTATATGGCGTTGTTATATGACATACCTCTGCGCTGAGTCTTGCTGCCGGCAGCCCTGGGCTCCGTGAGTTCAGGAACAGGGGGAGTGGAGAAGATATATTTTTACTCTCTGACACCAGTGCTTTGCTGAGGCCCAAATCTTGTGCAGGTGTGTCCGTGGGGCAAGTAGGGCGGCAGGAGGGGTAGGGGACGCAAAAGGGAGTAGGGGGTGACTTCTCCCTGGTAGGCATTGAAAATGTGTCTTTGTTGTGATCGCTTGCACTCGTGAAAGTATTGGATTGAGAATGGAGAGAGTGAGCAGGGAACACTACACCACAGCACAAATGCTCCCTTGAGTATAGCCTACTTGACAGCACAGGCAGCACAAAGTCAAGTTGTTCCAGTCAGTCACTCTGCGTTTCGGGTAAGCCTAGGCCTAAACAAAGCCAACATTGCTTATTAACCTGGAGATTTTTATCTACATTTTAAAATGGACTATTAACTATTGGTGTATAGGTAATGAAAACAATACCCTTCTAGTTTATTGGCTAGAGGCTTTACCATACCATTTACAGTTTTTATTTTGACAACAAAAAAACTAACCACTATAGGTCTATGCATTGGCCTAGACTGCATCACACCAATACAAATAGGTTTAGATTTAAATAAAATAGTGGCCTACCAATAATTCAATAAGCAGATATTTCAAATGTTGATCCTCTCACTCATAGATGCCTAGCCATAATTGCGCTAATAGAAGTCATCAGATTCTTTCCGAAGGAATAAACACACGTCACGTCGGCGCACAGAGATTGATGGCGCTCTCTCTAGCTGGCCAGGTCAGGAAGGAATAAAATTCAATCAGCGGCAGAATCATTTTTCATCCGACGGAAAAGGCAGAGCGCGAGGCGAAGGTCAATGGGGAGGATGTCAACAATGCTTCATGAGAGGGCAAAGCGACGAGCTACCACTATATGAGCACGCAGTCGCTTTCTAAAGATGCCTATACCTTTCCTGGCCTAACATACTCTCATGCGCTGTTCACAGAAACCACGGAATACATTATGGATATTACTGTTGACAAGTTAGAGATGACTAATCGATTAGTTTACTTGGACACCCTCCTCCACAAGCACATAAATGCACTATTACAACATACACACTATAGCCTACTGTAAGCCTCTACACAAACATAGATAATTATGTGGAGACAGGCATCTCTTTTAAATAAAGGTCAACTGTGTTCTATTCATTTTAACTTTAAAGTTAAAGTGAGGGGCGTGCTCGTCTAAAAATAAGGCTTGTACATTTTTCAGATCAAATAAAGCGTTCTGCAGCTTAACACCTTGTCAATATTGAATATTGCATGTAGCCTACAATTAAGTTATTAAACGTTAATTAAATATGGTTAGTGGTTAAATACCAATTTTATTAACACAGTTAAGGCGAGGCGTTCTGCTGCAAGATTGATGACAGGAATCGTCATACCTTTTGATTTAATAATACCAAAATAAGAACAAAATTAAGGAATTGCACTTACAAACTCTTCGTTATGCGTTATAGTTATGACAATGAAATAATTAAAACAAATAGTAACATTCCCTCAAACATTCTGACTTTGCAGGCAATAGTCTAATAGGCCGACATAGGCTACTTGATTAAAGTATTATGACAAGAGATACAATTTTCCCAAGTATTCAATTTTATTGGGCAATTCTTTCGGTTTTTCACATTCATAATGAGCTAAAAAGAGAATTTGAAACTTCAAGAGTAAACGTGAGAATGGCATGAAACACAGACTAGGAGGGGCTGTATGAGCAAGAGCTTATCAAATCAATTTGTAAGTCAACAGCAATTACACACACACGCACACAAACACACACAACAAGAGGATGTGTAACGCGAAACTGAGACCCTCCCCTCGTCTTTAAATTAAGCTGTTAAGGTCTACAATCATAACAATTCCGGGCGCCTTCAAGACAAACCTACACGCCCCTCAATAACACGTCAAAGCATGAATGATGTATAATATAAAAATTCACTGTCCTCCGCTTTTCACATCTGTCTAACGCCTGTCTGATGCATTAAGACATATTTTACTCAGCACTGTTTAAGGTCGTGGTGGGGATAAATCTAACCACCGGAGTGTCAGTGCGTCTGTCTCCCCGCCCAGGCAGGTCCTGTGGGGGCAGGCCCCGGGGCCAGAGCCGGGGGAGACATGGACCTGGGTAGGTCAAAACGCTTGAAGGCGCGCCATTTTCCAAAGCCCTCGGAAAAGTCAGAAGTAATGGTGAAGTTTGCCACTGCCTCGCGGGGACGTTTAGTTCTACGACACGAGAGGCTCTATTACAGTAGTGTAATTGAGCAAGGCTATAACTCTCTGCTAACATTAGCCTATCAACTGTCATAAACCGATACGCCAAACACCAATTAAAGGATTATGACTCAATATGTTGGCAATAAAAGGAGAACATGAAACAGTAGGCCTACTTATCAATTTGTAAACTATGAACTTAGGCTAGGCCTACTCAATACAGTATTGCTATAAGTGACAAGAGAATGAAAAGGTGTAAGCCTTTGTACGAGTTCTCATATTGTATTATGGGATTTGACACATTATAATCGAGACTTTCTCATGGTACTCTATTCGCTCGTCAGCTGGTGCCAGTCAGCCTATAGCACACTAAATGAACTAGGATAAAGCCAAACAAAATATTCGATTAATTAATGGTCATACCAGCATCAGCATTTGGGGCCCTTTCTGATGGTAATCTGCATCTGCTATGTTTTATTAGAGATAAATCCGATTGCAGAGTTCCACTTCCTAACCAATCTCCCATTTACTTGTTTATTTTTCCGGGCAGTGGAGAATGTCAGAAATGCTAAGCACTAACAGGGTTCAGATGACTTATATGGGCGCCATTTCCGCTGTAACTGTCTATTCACTCTCTCACTTTTCTTTTAGTCCGTTTAAAAACTATAGGCCTATAGAGATGGTCTATCTCTTATTTGAAAGATTATTCTCTACCATATCGACTCTGTTGCTTATAAAGAACAATTGATAGTTGATTTTAAACGATGGCCTACACCATGAAACGAACAAACAAAAGGACATTGAAGAACATTCCAAACTGAAAAGAAAATAATTTGTCTCAAGAAATTGTAGGCCTGTAGATATCAAATTGTGAATATTTGGATCATATTTATAAAACCGAATAGTCCTAAAATCATTGCAAATTTGTAATAAAAAAACGATGTCGTCCACGTAGGCTAGATGATAATAATTATATGGCTTAAATAACAGTTTAATTAAGCATTATATTCAAATTAAGGCAAATATGTGAACAATTTTGCTAATATGCCTGTTTTTATAATAAAGTGTAACAATAAGGACACAACGGTGGCAATTTCCATGTCTCTTGAAAGCATGAATCTCCCTATTTGTTAGACCATAGCCCTATTGAGAGAGCCAAATGCATACGATATAAATAATCCATTTTATTTTTGACAACAAAAGTAGTCTGTAGGTCTTTGCTATAGCCAACCCTCTATGTCCCGAATTAGGAAAAGCGTAAGGATAAAGAACAGTGAGCGAAAATAACATTTATAAAGACAATTTCAGGAGATTGTTAGATTATTTCAGTTTATTTTGCTCTCTAAAACGTATTAAGGCGTTTTTTAAAAAGCTTTTCATATCCACAAATGTGGTGGCACACACTCCTCTACTTTCTCGTTCTTCTCTGTAGTAACTTACGCCTGGAACTGGGTGCCTGCATTCTGTTCCCGTGCGTTCTGAAAGCTGAGCATAGAGCAGCACAGGGCTGCTGCAGTTAGTGGCGGCGCGCGACTGGGCCCGTGCACCTGTGTGCGGCTGGCCGGCGGGCGCGAGGAGAGACCTGGCACAGTGGAAACTGGTGTGTTTTCGCTCGCACCCGGGTTCCAGGGCCAACCTCAAAGCGCCATCTGTTACCAATTATAAGTCCACACAGATGCAGCGCTGTCTCCGACGGTCAAACTGCAATGCTCTAGGTGTTGTTTTTAAGAAAAAAGAGAGGCAAACCCACCCTGTTTGTTCCCTCTTCGCAAACCTACTTTTCCATTTTCCATTTAAAATGTCAAACGGATTTTTCATAAAAAGATCCCACGACGGTTTTCATTTCATGAATATAATATGTAGGCCTACACAACTGATACATTTCTGGGGCTATAATCTTTTAAATTCAGGATGTTGATTCCATGACCATTAAGATATAGGCTAGGTAACAACCTAACTTCCTTTCTAAGCTATTGTTCTGTAACAACTATTTTACAAACCATTAAAGTAAAGTATGGTGGGACGTCTCTTGGCCTCTAGAACACAGAGGTTCGAGGTTAGGGGTTCATATTCCAGCAGAAGTCGGAGACAAAACGACAGAGGTCTTTACGCAGAGTAGAGCTAGCCTCCAGTGCGCGCTGGGCTTGGACTGGGCACATAGTCAGAATGTCTCGATTGAGACACATTCTGCAGGAATGGGATCCAGGCTCGAGGAAGCGTATTTCCTGAGGAATGAACAGGGTTAGTGTGCTCGCGGGGCAAATCAAGGAGAGCTGAGCGCGAGGAGGGAAGGGAAATGACAGGGGCTGAGGCTCACGCGACCTCTGAGCAACCTGGGAGCGCTGGCACGAGGAACCTCTCAGACAACATTACTCTAGTCTTCTGACTCGACTCAAGCTTGAGGTTTTACCTCTAAAATACCTTTTACAAGATTTAACCAAAGGTATAACATCTCTCCCCTATTTATAAGGTACACATTGTACACGTGTCCTCCAGTCTAGACACATCTTTGTGGAATAATGGCGGGGAAATTATGCAGTGCCAGTTGGGTGACATAAAATAGCCTATCTTTATAAATAGTTAAAATTATGTTATTTAGGATACATATATTATATGTGGTGCTATGTGTCTATCAATACATTTATAACAAACAATGTATATTAAGGGGAGAAGAGCAGAAGATTGTGTATGAAAATACAAGAAAATAATCACATATATAGGGCCAACTAATGTATCAAAAGAACAAGTTTTATTGTACCAAAATTTTTATATTCTGAATTAAATATGTCAGATGGGAATACAAAAGATTTCACAAATGCTGAATAACATCTAAAACATATTTGTTGGTCATCTTACAATAACAAATAATTAAAGTTATACTTAATTTATTTCTAAAAGGACAAACTGCAACCTGTGACCTATATGCCAGGCGATTAAAACAAACAAACACAACAATACAATCCCATATTGCCCAGAGACAGTGTCGAATAAAAACAATTAAAAGTCCTATCACCATATAGCCTACTAAATCATGATCAGCGTGAAAAATTATATTAAGATTAAAAACAAAAATAAGGAATGGCATTATTTAAAAGGCATCGAATAATCTTCCCTCACCATAGCATAAGGCAAAAAAAAACGACTGAGTAACTTCGTTTGGGACAGCAAAGTGATGAAAAAAATGACCCAGACTAGTTTTATATTCTTTTCACCGCATGGTGCGACTGTTGAGTCGCAGTGCACTCTGGTCAGGAGTGCTCAGATGATTCCCTAGGTTTGGGTTGATCCACAGGATGTGGTTTTATGCGTTAGGGTTATTCTTCATGAGATGGATGTCAGCATCAACCATCTCTTTCACCAGTTCCTAAAGGGTCAAATAGAGGTTTAGTTTAGACACAGATATTGCCTACTCTAAACCTAACATAGCAGCCTAAATATTCATTCCCAAACACTGATAATCAAACAATTTCGTATAGATTCAGGAAAAAAGGTTAACCTAATAAAATGATTGGTCCGAATCGAAAAATCCCTAAGACAAAAAATATGGAAATAATGGAGAAACAAAATGTGTTGTATACATCAAATCTGTTCAGAGGACTGCTGTCTCGTTATTCAGTCATGTTGATGTACTGTGGTTGGTAAGTGGGAGATTCGTCCAACTTGGCTTGTTCAATCACACTTAACCTACTTATTATTGCTCATATAAGGCTTGTACAGTATATGATTATAACATGTTATAAAACATTAGTTTAGCTACTTAAGAAGCTGCTTAACTTCCCAATTTATGTTGTGTTTACTGACAACACAAGAAGAGTGGAGAAGCTAGCTGGGAAGACTGTCATCGAAGAAGACCAGCATGCTGTGCATCTCCAGTTCCACCATGGGTTATGTGCACACAGACACGCACACACACAAACCCACACGCATGCATGCACACGTGCACGCAAGCACACACATGCACACATATGCACACACGCAGAGTAAAGTGCAACACCCACCTCAAAAGTGATCTTTGCTTTCCAGCCTAACTTTGTCAGTGCCTTGGTGCTATCACCTTGCAGGTATTCCTGGCGAAAGAGAGGGAGAAACAAAAACAACTCATCATTCATGGCCACTAGAGAATGGTGTTTAGAATAGGGTAATTTTACAGTCAGAGTTCAGCAGAAACAGTACATTACAGTAGAAACAGTTGATACAGTAGACTTCCTGTTATAAAGACTTTAATTCCACCACTACCTATCGAAATCAAACATATGCACAACTCTCTATAGGATGCCTATAGGATGTAAACAGATATTCAGATCCTCTGTCTAACTCTCTTTCACACACACACAGGTCAGTATCCCCTCTAGGGGAAAGGGAGGTCACAAAGTCTCACTGGCCATCAATCCCAGACTCCCCCTCCTCTCTCATCCAGAGGGTGCCAGAGCATGATGAATTGTGGGACTCTGGTGGTGTAACCTCCTTCCTCCCTCATCCCCCTCTCTCCTCTGTTTCCCTTTTGTGTTCTGCACTGGGTTCACAATCCACTGAGACCACCAAAGATACAGCCTGGAAAATACCTCTCGCTCTCTCTCATTATCATTTTGTCACCTCACTCTCCCTCAGTTAAACAGTCAGCAATTTGTTGTTATCCTAAAAATCTACGCGTATCTTTGAACCGTACACAAGTTTGTTGAACAACCCTGTTACGTTCTCATACTCACTGTCAAGATTTCTACAGTTGATTTAGTAGTTAGCTACAAATTTCTTTCAGTAGAAGGAGAGTACGTATCAGTTACTCCCGATGTGCTCATGTCCATGGCTGAATAGAGATGTGAAATTATAAAGGCAGAGAGCTCCTTTTCTACCTGACACTAAAACATTTGAAAATGTCTGTTTCTGGGTGATCTTATTACACAGGAACGCTACAGCAGCATTAGCCTAGCTTGGTGCTACTTCAGCCTTTACAGAACAGGGACCCACATCTCTGAGCTGCTCCACAGCCCTCAATCACACTGGCTCACACACACATGCATGCACGCAAACGCACAAACTTTGTTGCAGTTGATTAAAGTTAACTACAAAACGTTTTTCATGTGTTATTTTTATTTGAAATGCAACCTCCAATCAATCTTCAAGTGCATTTTTTAAATGTTTTTATTAGTCCAGTCTTTACATCAGCCATCAGACAAAAGCTCGTCCCTCCTTTAGTAGTCAGTTCACAAAGTCCATTTGCAGTTCTACGCTACATTACTGACATTCAGTTCTGTTCCAGGCCTACAAACAGCCATATTTACAGAATCATTATTACAGCAATGGACGTCAATTATATAAAGTTATATAATTATAGGAGTTATTAATGGAGTAACTCCATAAGTACATTATGTTATATTTTTAAAGGAGAACATTTCGAAAGTGAAATTAATATCAGATGTTTTTGTCCCCAATAAAGGGGTTTCAAGGTGAGTTCGCCTCAGCTCATTTATAACGTTAAAAAGCTCTCGAAGCCTACTTAAACACTTTATAACCAGTCTGTTATAACACAAATAAACATGTGTCTAGAACGAACACTCCTCAATGAAAATAATAGGTGAAACAACATTCTCAAATAAGGCATATTAAAGTGAAATTGCATTATGCAACAATTCTTACAGCAATGTTGGGTTCAGAGCAAAATAATGATGAATGTATAAATAGTGAATAAAGAGGGAAAAGACTATAATGGAATCCCAGCCCCTACCATGGACTGACTATAATATTCCATGCACTGGCAGTATGTGGCCAGAGATGGCACTGCTGAGTGCTACTATCCATACAGAATCATCTTATGCCCCACCTCACCATGACAACATTACCTTCTCCGATCAACATAGCTGACTGAGGTGAGGTACACTTCCTGTTCCTGCATATCTATGATTGGTCAGTAGTCAGATGTCCATCTATCTATAAGACCTGGAATACAGTGTATTTATACTGATAAAGACCTGTCAAGTCCTAACACACTGAAGACCATAGATAGAACACACTTTAATTTCAGTACTCCCGCATAACAAAGAGTGCCGCTCAAAATCCAGGTAATCTACTATGAGTCATTTTGTACCTGGTGGATATCACACGTGAGGGATCTCTCTCTCACACACACACACACACACACACACACACACACACACACACACACACACACACACACACACACACACACACACACACACACACACACACACACACACACACACACAGAAATTCAACCTGCTCAGAGATTTAAAACCTAATTAGAACTGAGTCAACTCACCCCTAACTGACAGAGAATGTACTGAATTATTCAACAAGAACTACTAACAGATGGGGAACAATATAATCTTCATATGGATCTGATTTGGAACAGAATCCAAGGTCATGGTATATCCTGTTTAAAATAGTATTCTCCACATGTCTGGAAATATGCAACAGTGATAACAGAAATGTATTCTAGAAAATGTGCTATGTTGAGTGGATTGCTCTCTGAAGACAGAAGATTTGAGTAAATATTACATCTGTAGGGGCTTTAAAATTAGAGTGATAAAGCTATATCACACGCATCCTCAGGATGCGACCATGATCTGTTCACAGTCCATAAACCCCGCCATGCATCATGGGTAGTGTGTGTCAAGTTGCGATGGTCGCAGAAGAGGGATCACATAGGGAGAGACACAACGATGACAAACTGACTGTATACCTGATCCCTACAGGCAATGTTGCTTTCAAAGGCAACGCAGGTATCAATAAATGTTCATTTACGTCTGAGGTGAATCCGGAGACACCGAGAGAAATGGATGTTTCCTCTGAGTATATGGAAGTGCTGATGAAAGCGTTTTCCCTTTCTCTTCAGGTAGCCAGGAGCAGCAGCAACAACACCACACTACATCCTGAATAACCTCATTGCCAGTTGCCAAACCATCATCAATATCATCGTCATCACCACCATTGTCAACATCATCATCGACTCCTGAATCCTCCTTCCCCTCTTCCTTTCTACCATTAAAGGTGTAAACCACTCTCTCTGAATGTGATCACGGTCGATAAAGCCCACAGGTGATTAAGGCACTCTGAGTTGGCATGTAACGCTAAGGAATTCCAGTATCACTGAAAGTCCTGTCAAAGGATGTCATAAGGTGAATGCACCAATTTGTAAGTCGCTCTGGATAAGAGCGTCTGCTAAATGACTTAAATGTAAATGTAATAAATCACAGCAACCCTTTCACACAGCAGAGAGAGAGAACACTACAAACACATCCCAACATAGCCAAAGAGTTCTTCGAGCCGTTGAAGGGAAAGAAAGTTCAACATCCTCATAGAGACCTCTCTTTCTCTTCCCCTCTCTCTCACGCAGAAACACTCACAGGGGACAGGCTCTGAGGATCTGATGTGGTTTGGAGAGGCCATTGGAAGTGCTTCTGGTATTTGTATGACCATGGACATGAGGATGGATACAGACATCAAACAGTAGCAGCAATGAGACAGCAGTAGTTCAACTCAGTAAGTCTGGACCCCACAGCCTCAGCTGCCTCAAGGACAGACATGATTTCCCAGAAACCTTCACCCTTTGTAAGGTCACACAGACGAAGACTGAGTGTGTGTGTTTGCGAGAATGGTTTGTTAGTGTTCTGGTCCAGGTGTGAGAAAGACGGGGAAGGAATGAGAAAGCCAGTACAGGTATGCACATCCTCTCACTGGTCACTTCTCTACCCACATCCCCTCTTCCTCTCACTGGTCACTTCTCTACCCACATCCCCTCTTCCTCTCACTGGTCACTTCTCTACCCACATCCCCTCTTCCTCTCACTGGTCACTTCTCTACCCACATCCCCTCTTCCTCTCACTGGTCACTTCTCTACCCACATCCCCTCTTCCTCTCACTGGTCACTTCTCTACCCACATCCCCTCTTCCTCTCACTGGTCACTTCTCTACCCACATCCCCTCTTCCTCTCACTGGTCACTTCTCTACCCACATCCCCTCTTCCTCTCACTGGTCACTTCTCTACCCACATCCCTCCCTCTCATTTTCTTTGCCCACATTAACATACTCCCAGATTCTAGAACAAGAAACACAAAGACCGGGAAGAAAATAGAAAATAGTGAAACAGAGAGGGAGAAAGAGCCTGCTGGTTTCTCCCCAGGACTTCTAGACAGTATTAGCCACTCCCGTAAAAAGTTCAGGATCCTACCACTGAGAGATGGAGAGTTCCAGTCTGTGTGTGTATATATTCCTGTGTGTGTGTGATGGGAGACAGCAGGGGGTGTGTGAGTTATATCACAGGTTTCTTCCGCCATCTCCACGTGAGGCTCGGCCGACACACAACGTGGGTACTGAACTCTAAAGAGTGGCCCTGTCCCTCACACACACACACACACACACACACACACACACACACACACACACACACACACACACACACACACACACACACACACACACACACACACACACACACACACACAGTTAGAAGCATAATGTATATTTATATATGAGAGAAGGAGGAATATTACATAAATTGGGAGCTGTATCTATAATTTGAACTTTGAGTGAGTAACGCACAACGTATTGATTAACAATGAAAGAGACCAGTCTCTCTCCCTTCCTTCACCCCCCTCCATGATGATTGTTCTCCATCAGTGCTCATTAAAATTCCTGGGGGAGTTGTGTGATAAATATTTAGGTGGTTGAGGACACACTCTAAACACTCTTGAGGAGCAGAGTGGAGGCTAGCAGCAGATCGCACTAAGTGCCCCAACGCCACCGCTAAGCATTCTGCCTGCCCTTCAGCTCCAAGGACATTTGTATATGTGAAGTACTTACTGTCAAGATAACCAGCACAGGGAGAGAGGGGGCAAGATTGATAGCGAAGCCAGCCAACCGTGTGGTGTGTTTGTGTGTGTGGTGAGTATGAGATTTGAAATGCTTAACTTGCATGATCTAACCAACAGTGCAGTTATCAATATCAAAATAGTACAACTAACCTTAAGATAATAATATATATTTTTGAAGTATATATACACATACACACATACAGTTGAAGTCGGAAGTTTACATACACCTAGGTTGGAGTCATTAAAACTCGTTTTTCAACCACTCAAAAAATTTCTTGTTAACAAACTATAGTTTTGGCAACTCGATTTGGACATCTACTTTGTGCATAACACAAGTAATTTTTCCAACAAGTGTTTACAGACAGATTACTTCACTTATAACTCACTGTATCACACTTCCAGTGGGTCAGAAGTTTACATACACTAAGTTGACTGTGCCTTTAAACAGCTCGGAAAATTCCAGAAAACGATGTCATGGCTTTAGAAGCTTCTGATAGGCTAATTGACATAACTTGAGTCAATTGGAGGTGGAACTGTGGATGTATTTCAAGGCCTACCTTTAACCTCTCTGGGGTAGGTGGGCCGCAATCGTCCCACCTGGCCAATAGCCAGGGAAAATACAGAGCGCCATATTCAAATAAAATGATATAAAAATCAAACTTTCATTAAATCACACATGTAAGATACCAAATTAAAGCTACATACGTTGTGAATCCAGCCAAGCTTCTGATAGGCTAATTTACATAATTTGAGTCAATTGGAGGTGTACCGGTGGATGTATTTCAAGGCCTACCTTCAAACTCAGTGCCTCCTTACTTGACATCATGGGAAAATCAAAAGAAATCAGCCAAGACCTCAGAAAAGAAATTGGAGACCTCTACAAGTCTGGCTCATCCTTGGGAGCAATTTCAAAATGCCTGAAGGTACCACGTTCATCTGCACAAACAATAACATGCAAGTATAAACACCCTGGAACCACGCAGCCGTCATACCACTCAGGAAGGAGACGCGTTCTGTCTCCTAGAGATTAACGTACTTTGGTGCGAAAAGTGCAAATCAAACCCAGAACAAAAGCAAAGGACCTTGTGAAGATGCTGGAGGAAACAGGTACACAAGTATCTATATCCACAATAAAACGAGTCCTATATCGACATAACCTGAAAGACCGCTCAGCAAGGAAGAAGCTACTGCTCCAAAACCACCATAAAAAAGATAGACTTCGGTTTGCAACTGCACATGATGACAAAGATCATACTTTTTGGAGAAATGTCCTCTGGTCTGATGAAACAAAAATATAACTGTTTGGCTATAAGGACCATTGTTATGTTTGGAGGAAAAAGGGGGTGTCTTGCAAGCCGAAGAACACCATCCCATCCGTGAAGCACTGGGGATGTCAGCATCATGTTGTGGGGGTGCTTTGCTGCAGGAGGGACTGGTGCACTTCACAAAATAGATGGCATCATGAGGCAGGAAAATTATGTGGATATATTGAAGCAACATCTCAAGACATCAGTCAGGAAGTTAACTTCTTATGGCTGCAGGGGCAGTATTGAGTAGCTTGGATGAAAGGTGCACAGAGGTGCCCATATTAAACGGCCTGACAGAGGTGCCCATATTAAACTGCCTGCTCCCAGTTGCTAATATATGCATATTATTATTCAAATTGGATAGAAAACACTCTGAAGTTTCTAAAACTGTTTGAATTATGCCTGTGAGTATAACAGAACTCATATGGCAGGCAAAAACTTCCTGTTTGAATTGTTTCTGAGGTGTCAGATTTTCAACCATGCTCTCAATTAAAATGACAGCAAGATATAGATGAGTTTTCACTTCCTACGGCTTTCACTAGATGTCAATAGTCAACAGAACTTTGTCTGATGACTCTAATGTGAAGGGGGGCCGAAGGAGAAAGGAATGAGTAATCACTTCCACGGGCTGATCACACATTCACCATGTGCCTTCACATGAGTAGGACGTCCGTTCCATCGCTCTTCTAAAGTCAATTGAATTTTCCGGTTGGAACGTTATTCAAGATGTATGTTAACAACATTCTAAAGATTGATTCAGTACATCATTTGACATGTTTCTACTGACTGTTACGGAACTTTTGGACATTTCGTCACGTTATAGTGGAGGCGCTTTCTGACTTTGGAATTGTTTACCGAAGGTGCGAACCAAAGTAGCTAATTGGACATAAATAACGGACATTATCGAACAAATCAAGCATTTATTGTGGACCTGGGATTCCTAGGAAGTTCATCAAAGGTAAGGAAACATTTATCATGTATTTTCTGGTTTCTGTTGAGTCCAACACGGCGACTAATTTGGCTATTGTTCTGAGTTACGTCTCAGATTATTGCATGATTTGCTTTTACCGTAAAGTTTTTGAAATCTGACACAGCGGTTGCATTAAGGAGAGGTATATCTATAATTCCAGGTGTATAACATATATTATCATCTACATTTATGATGAGTATTTCTGTTGAAACGATGTGGCTATGCACTATCATTGGATGTTTTTGGAACTAGTGAATCTAACGCGCCAATGTAAACTCAGATTTTTTGTTATAAATATGAACTTTATCAAACAAAACATGCATGTATTGTGTAACATGAAGTCCTATGAGTGTCATCGGATGAAGATAATCAAAGGTTAGTGATTAATTTTATCTCTATTTCTGCTTTTTCTGATTGCTATGTTTCGCTGGAAAATCTTATTGTGGTTTGATGGTGACCTAACAATCGTTTGTAGTGCTTTCGCTGAAAAGCATATTTGAAATCGGACACTTTGGTGGGATTAACAACAAGAATACCTTTAAAATGATATAAGACACATGTATCTTTGAGGAATTTTAATTATGAGATTTCTGTTTTTTGAATTTGGCGCCCTGCACTTTATCTGGCTGCTGTCATATCGATCCCGGTAGCGGGATGCAGCCATAAGCAGTTAAAGCTTGGTCGCAAATGGGTCTTCCAAATGGACAATGACCCCAAGCATACTTCCAAAGTTGTGTCAAAATGGCTTAAGGACAACAAAGTCAAGGTATTGGAGTAGCCATCACAAAGCCCAGACCTCAATCCTATAGAACATTTGTGGGCAGAACTGAAAAAGTGTGTGCGAGCAAGGAGGCTTACAAACCTGACTCAGTTACTCCAGCTCTGTCAGGAGGAATGGGCCAAAATTCAACCAATTTATTGTGGGAAGCTTGCGGAAGGCTACCTGAAAAGTTTGACCCAAGTTAAACAATTTAAAGGCAATGCTACCAAATACTAATTGAGTGTATGTGAACTTCTGACCCACTGGAATGTGATGAAAGAAATAAAAGCTGAAAGAAATCATTCTCTCTACTGTTATTCTGACATTTCACTTAAAATAAAGTGGTGATCCTAACTGACCTCTAATACAGGGAATTGTTACTGGGATTAAATGTCAGGATTTGTGAAAAACAGTTTAAATGTATTTGGCTAAGGTGTATGTAAACTTCAGACTTCAACTGTACATACACACACATATATATATATTCTATATATATATATATACATACATACTCACACACACACACACACACACACACACACACACACACACACACACACACACACACACACACACACACACACACACACACACACACACACACACACACACACACACACACACTATCGTTCAAAAGTTTTGGGTCACTTAGAAATGTCCTTGTTTTTGAAAGAAAAGCACATTTTCTGCCCATTCAAATAACACAAAATTGATCAGAAATACAGTGTAGACATTGTTAATGTTGTAAATGACTATTGAAGCTGGAAACGGCTGATTTTCTATGGAATATCTACATAGGCGTACAGAGGCCCATTATCAGCAACCATCCCTCCTGTGTTCCAATTGCATGTTGTGTTAGCTAATCCAAGTTTATAATTTTAAAAACGTAATTGATCATTAGAAAACCCTTTTGCAATTATGTTAGCACAGATGAAAACTTGTTCTGATTAAAGAAGAAATAAAACTGGCCTTCTTTAGACTAGTTGAGTATCTGGAGCATCAGCATTTGTGGGTTCGATTACAGGCTCAACATGGCCAGAAACAAAGATCCTTCTTCTGAAACTCGTCAGTCTATTCTTATTCTGAAAAATAAGGCTATTCCATGTGAGAAATTGGCAAGAAACTGAAGATCTCGTACAACGCTGTGTACTATTCCCTTCACAGAACAGCGCAAACTGTCTCTAACCAGAATAGAAAGAGGAGTGGGAGGCCCCGGTGCACAACTGAGCAAGAGGACAAGTACATTAGAGTGTCTAGTTTGAGAAACAGATGCCTCACAAGTCCTCAACTGGCAGCTTCATTAAATAGTACACGCAAAACACCAGTCTCAACGTCAACAGTGAAGAGGCGACTCTGGGATGCTGGCCTTCTAGGCAGAGTTGCAAAGAAAAAGCCATATCTCAGACTGGCCAACAAAAACAAAAAATTAAGATGGGCAAAAGAACACAGACACTGGACAGAGGAACTCTGCCTAGAAGGCCAGCATTCTGGAGTCGCCTCTTCACTGTTGACGTTGATACTGGTGGTTTGCGGGTACTATTTAATGAATTCTACAATGTAGAAAATAGTAAAAATAAATAAAAACCCTTGAATGAGTAGGTGTGTCCAAATGAAAGCAATTGAGTTCGTCTGGCACACACACACACACACTGTTAACATTCTCATTAACCACACTATTCAGACGTGGACTCCCCACTACTGTTCCAGAGGCTTATTGTCTGTTACTGAGAGGGGGTCACACAAATAGAGGGGCCCTGTTCTGTTCCTGCATTCTATTATTCCTGAGGACGGGAAACAGATCATAATTCCTAGAGTCAGCAGAATGCTCTGGGAGAGGGAGAGAGAGATGAAGTGAGTGAGAGAAAGAGAGAGTTGAAGTGTGTTTGTCAGATACTGTGTTGGTCTTGTCTGTGTGTAACATGTTAATCAGCCTCAGGTTGTTTCAGATTGTTTGTTGTTATATCAAAGCAAACATGATTTCCCCTATTTAAACAAAATTATTCTCAACCACACTACTGAAAGACGAAGATTAAAAGGAGAAAAACAGAGGAAGAGAGAAAGGATGAGAAAGAGGGAGAAAGTGGCATTCTGCTCTCATCTTAATTGATGTGTAATTTCAGTAATGATCGTGCACGGAGGGACCAGAGTTTGGGACTGCTTTTGACACTTGGACCTCTATGTTCCTCTATATTCTGATAGAATTCTTCTAATAGATGTGTCGACATGGAGTAATTGTCTCTGTTAGGTGGAGTGTTGAGTTCTTCAACACACATTGAGACTCACACTTCAATCGCTGGTTGTAAACTGTTTTCTGCCCCTCCAAAAAGATTGAATATGTAGACGATTGGCCTTCTTTCTGGGACTCACACACAAACAGGACCAAGCCTGGGCTGCTGAGGAGTGATGGACTCCATCCTAGCTGGAGGGGTGCTCGCATCTTATCTACCAACATAGACATGGCTCTAACTCCTCTATCTCCACAATGAGATAGGGTGCAGGCCAGGCAACAGGATGTTAGCCTGCCTGCCAGCTTGATGGAGTCTGCCACTAGCACAGTCAGCGTAGTCAGCTCAGCTTTCTCCATTGTCACCGTGTCCGTGCCTCGATATACGTCAGGCAAAACTAAACATGGCGGTGTTCGCCCTAGAAAATTCACTGGAATAAAGACATCCTCCATTCTTGTCGTTATTTAAGGAGTATGTAATAATATCTCACATCTAAAAATAGGACTACTTCATGTTAGATCCTTCACTTCTAAGGCAGTCATAGTCAATGAACTAAACACTGATCATAACCTTGATGTGATTGGCCTGACTGAAACATGAAACACTCAAGCCTGATTAATTTACTGTGTTAAATGAGGACTCTCCTCCAGGTTACAGCAGTGACCATATCCCCCGCCACGGTCATACCCTGGATCTAGTTTAGTCCCATGGAATAAATATTGTGGATCTAAATGTTTTTTTCCTCATAATCCTGGATTATCGGACCACCATTTTACATTTGCAATCGCAACAAATAATCTGCTCAGATCACAACTACGGATTATCAAAAGCCACGTTATAAATTCTCAGACAACCCAAAGACTGCTAGATGCCCTTCCAGACTCCCTCCACCTACCCAAGAACTTCGGAGTACAAAAATCAGTTAACCACCTAACTAAGGATCTACATTTAACCTTTCGTAAAACCCTAGAAGCATTCGCACCTCTAAAAACAAAAAACATTTGTCACAAGAAATTTGCTTCCTGGTATACAGAAAATAACCAAGCCCTGAAGCAAGCTTCCAGAAAATTGGAATGTAAATGGCGCTCCCCCAAACTGGAAGTCTTCCGACTACCGTGCGATATTGAAGAGCCCTCACTGCTGCGCGATGAGCCTACTTTTCCAACCTAATTGAGGAAAATAAAAACAATTCCAAATATATTGTTGATACTGTCGCAAAGCTAACTAAAAAGCAGCCTTCCCCAAGTGTGGATGGCCTTTACTTCAGCACTACACAGACCTGCCAGGACCAAGGATCAATGGAGATACCAAAGTTTTTAAATCCAGTCTCAATCAACACATTCATGAAAATAGTCATGGCCTCTAAACCTTCCAGCTGCCTACTGGACCCTATTCCAACTAAACTACTGAAAGAGTTACTTCCTGTGCTTGGCCCTCCTATGTTGAAAATAATAAACGGCTCCCTATCTTCTGGATGTGTACCAAACTCACTAAAAGTGGCAGTAATAAAGCCTCTCCTGAAAAAGCCAAACCTTGACCCATAATAAAAAAATTACAATTATAAATCGGCCTATATCGAATCTCCCATTCCTCTCAAGACAAATAATGTATACAAAACACTCCAGTCTGGGTTTAGACCCCATCATAGTACTGAGACTGCACTCTTGAAGGTGATGAATCCCCTTTTAATGGCATCAGACCAAGGCTCTGAATCTGTCCTCGTGCACCTAGACCTAAGTCCCGCTTTTGACACAGTCGATCACCACATTCTTTTGAAGAGATTGGAAACTCTAATTGGTCTACACGGACAAGTTCTTGCCTGGTTTAGATCTTATCTGTTGGAAAGATATCAGTTCGTCCTCTGACAAATCAATGGTAAGTTTCGGTGTTCCTCAAGGTTCCGTTGAAGGCCCACTATTGTTTTCACTATATATTCTACCTCTTGGGGATGTCATTTGGAAAAACAAAATGTCAACTTTCACTGATATGCGGACGACACACAGCTGTACATTTCAATGAAACATGGTGAAGCCCCAAAATTGCCTACCTTGGAAGCCTATGTTTCAGACATAAGGAAGTGGATGGAAGCAACCGTTTTACTTTTAAACTCGGACCAAACCGAGATGCTAGTTCTACGTCCCAAGAAACAAAGAGATCTGCTGTTTGATCTGACAATTAATCTTGGTGGTTGTACAGTCGTCTCAAATAAAACTGTGAAGGACCTCAGGACCTCTGGACCCTGATCTCTCTTTTGATGAACATATCAAGAATACTTCAGAGAGCAGCTTTTTCTATCTTCCATATATTCTTATAACTTTGTGTCCAAAAATTATGCATAAAAGCTAACCCATGCTATTGTCACTTCTAGATGACACTACTGCAATGCTCTACTCTTTGGATTCCCGGATAAAGCACTAAATAAACTTCAGTTAGTGCTAAACACATCTGCTAGAATCTTGACTAGAACCAACAAATTCAATCATATCACTCCAGTGCCTCTCTACACTGGTTTCCTGTTAAGGCTAGGGTGGATTTCTCGGTTTTATTGCTAAATTACAAAGCATTAAATAGACTTGCCGCTACCTATCTCTCTGATTTGATCCTGTCGTATATACCTACACGTACGCTACGGTCACAATAAGGTATACAGTGGGGCAAAAAAGTATTTAGTCAGCCACCAATTGTGCAAGTTCTCCCACTTAAAAAGATGAGAGAGGCCTGTAATTTTCATCATAGGTACACCTCAACTATGACAGACAAAATGAAAAAAAAAATCCAGAAAATCACATTGTAGGATTTTTAATGAATTTATTTGCAAATTATGGTGGAAAATAAGTATTTGGTCAATAACAAAAGTTTATCTCAATACTTTGTTATATACCATTTGTTGGCAATGACAGAGGTCAAACGTTTTCTGTAAGTCTTCACAAGGTTTTCACACACTATTGCTGGTATTTTGGCCCATTCCTCCATGCAGATCTCCTCTAGAGCAGTGATGTTTTGGGGCTGTTGCTGGGCATCACGGACTTTCAACTCCCTCCAAAGATTTCTATGGGGTTGAGATCTGGAGACTGGCTAGGCCACTCCAGGACCTTGAAATGCTTCTTACGAAGCCACTCCTTCGTTGCCCGGGCGGTGTGTTTGGGATCATTGTCATGCTGAAAGACCCAGCCACGTTTCATCTTCAATGCCCTGGATATCATAAGGCGAATGCATCAATTTGTAAGTCGCTCTGGATAAGAGCGTCTGCTAAAAATGACTTAAATGTAAATGTGTTCTTTGGATGCAACTCAGCATTCTTTGTCCTCCAAACACGACGAGTTGAGTTTTTACCAAAAAGTTCTATTTTGACCATATGACATTCTCCCAATCTTCTTCTGGATCATCCAAATGCTCTCTAGCAAACTTCAGACAGGCCTGGACATGTACTGGCTTAAGCAGGGGGACACGTCTGGCACTGCAGGATTTGAGTCCCTGGCGGCGTAGTGTGTTACTGATGGTAGGCTTTGTTACTTTGGTCCCAGCTCTCTGCAGGTCATTCACTAGGTCCCCCCGAGTGGTTCTGGGATTTTTGCTCACCGTTCTTGTGATCATTTTGACCCCACGGGGTGAGATCTTGCGTGGAGCCCCAGATCGAGGGAGATTATCAGTGGTCTTGTATGTCTTCCATTTCCTAATAATTGCTCCCACAGTTGATTTCTTCAAACCAAGCTGCTTACCTATTGCATATTCAGTCTTCCCAGCCTGGTGCAGGTCTACAATTTTGTTTCTGGTGTCCTTTGACAGCTCTTTGGTCTTGGCCATAGTGGAGTTTGGAGTGTGACTGTTTGAGGTTGTGGATAGGTGTCTTTTATACTGATAACAGGTTCAAACAGGTGCCATTAATACAGGTAACGAGTGGAGGACAGAGGAGCCTCTTAAAGAAGAAGTTACAGGTCTGTGAGAGCCAGAAATCTTGCTTGTTTGTAGGTGACCAAATATTTATTTTCCACCATAATTTGCAAATAAATTCATTAAAAATCCTACAATGTGATTTTCTGGATTTTTTCCCCTCATTCTGTCTGTCATAGTTGAAGTGTACCTAAGATGAAAATTACAGGCCTCTCTCATCTTTTTAAGTGGGAGAACTTGCACAATTGGTGGCTGACTAAATACTTTTTTGACCCACTGTACCTCCTTATTGTCCTTAACATTTTTAAGAAAACAGCTGGAGGCAGGGCTTTCTCCTATAGAGCTCAATTTGTATGGAATGGTCTGCCTATCCATCAGAGACGCAGACTCGGTCACGACTTTTAAGTCTTTACTGAAGACTCATCTCATCAGTAGGTCCTATGATTGAGTGTAGTCTGGCCCAGGGGTGCAAAGGTGAATGGCAAGGCACTGGAGTGACGAACCGCCCTTGCTGTCTCTGCATGGCTGGCTCCCCTCTCTCCACTGGGATTCTCTGGCTCTGACCCTATTGCGGGGGTTGAGTCACTGGCTTACTAGTGTTCTCCCATGCCGTACCTATAAGGGGTGCGTAACGTCGTGCCAGGCTTTATTCGCTATACTCGACTTGAGTGGGTTGAGCCACTGACGTGATCTTCCTGTCCAGTTTTGCGTCCCCTCAGGCTTGCGGTGGAGAAGATCTTCATGGGCTATACTCAGCCTTGTAAGTTGGTGGTCTGTTAATATCCCTCTAGTGGTGTGGGGGCTGTGCTTGGGAAAAGTGGGTGGGGTTACAGCTCTAGAACCATGCCTCAGAACTACCTGGCCTGACGACTCCTGGCTGTCCCCGTCCCCAGTCCACCTTGTAGTGCTGCTGCTTCAGTTTCAACAGTTCTGCCTGTGGAGATGGAACCCTAACCTGTTCACCGGACGTGCTACCTTGTCATGCTGCTGCTCCAGTTTCAACTGTTCTGCCTGCAGAGATGGAACTCTGACCTGTTCACCTGACGTGCTACCTTGTCCCGGACCTGCTGTTTTCGGCCCTCTCTCTCCCTCTCTACCGCACCTGCTGTCTCGACCTCTGAATGCTCGGCTATGAAAAGCCAACTGACATTTACTCCTGAGGTGCTGACCTTTTGCACCCTCTACAACCACTGTGATTATTATTTGACCCTGCTGGTCATCTATGAACGTTTGAACATCTTGAAGAACAATCTGACCTTAATGGCCATGTACTCTTATAATCCGAACCCGGCACGGCCGGAAGAGGACTGGCCACCTCTCAGACCCTGGTTTCTCTCTAGGTTTCTTCCTAGGTTCCTGCCTTTCTAGGGAGTTTTTCCTAGCCACCACGCTTCTACATCTGCATTGCTTGCTGTTTGGGTTTTCTGTATAAGCATTTTGTGACATCTGCTGATGTAAAATGGGCTTTATAAATACATTTGATTTGATTTGATTTTACTAGCATTTTGATAGTGTTCTGATTGTATTCTGATAGCAGTTTGATTGGATTCTGATTGGATTCTGATAGCACTCGTGCTAATAAACATTGTATTTGTGCCTAGATACAAATAGAACAGATATACAACTTCTGTTAGTGTTCTGAAAAGGTTAGCGCAAACTTAATGCTCTCAGGTTTCTCTGAATGTCTGGATCCTACAGGTCTATATTATCGTTCCATTTCCCCCCGTCTTGGCCCATGTTATCACGAGCTCCATCTCCACTCACCCCTTAGCCCTCATATACACCAATACATACCATATAGACTACATACTGACCTCCATTCACACACCTCCTTTGGCAAAGGCGTCACAGAGAAGTGAGGGCTAGGGCAGCTGAGACAAATGCCCTTACAGCCACCCGTGTGTGTGGGTGTGTCACAAAGAGGAATGGGTCGCAAACGAATGTTTGTGCACACGCACACACACTATGATGGAGTGCAGGTCATTGGGGTGCTGGGGCTATTCTTCAGGGCTGAGGTAAGTGGTAAAGTGAGGTGGTTCCACTAGAGATCAACACAAAGCTTTCTGCTGTCTACTGCTCTTAGCTCCATAGGATTTACTGCTGCTATTTGTCTCTGTACTCCTCCTGTAGAGCTTTCTTCAAATACTAGCACATACACAAACAGTCTTGTTTAACTTCTTAGCGCTAGGGGTCAGAATATATATATATTTTCAATAATGTGCCCAACGTAAATGGACATTTTCTCCAGCCCAGATCGTAGAATATGCATATAATTTACAGATTAGGATAGAAAACACTCCAAAGTTTCTTATTCTGCAAACGAAAACCTGAGAAAATGTAACCCGGAAGTGATATTTAAATAAAAAATCTGTGTTCCCTGGCCCGTCTAACCTCCATTTAAAGGGGTATCAACCAGATTCCTTTTCCAATGGCTTCCTCAGGCTGTGACCAGGCTTTAGACATAGTTTCAGGCTTTAATTTGGAAAAAATTAGCTTTTTCAAAAGTAGTCGGGTGTCCTCTGAATATTTCCTGCGCGCGAGAGAGGGGCACCCCATTTTCCTTTTGTCTCTTAATGAATAGGTTATGGTCCGGGTGAAATATTATCGATTATGTTTGTTAAAAACAACCTTTGATAATAGGTTGATAATAAAAAACATTTTACATGTTTCTACGACCATTACGGATACTTTTTGGAATTTGTCGAACGGAACACGGCTTTGATTTTCTGAACATAATACGCAACCCAAATGGCGTTATTTTGTGATAAAAGTAATATTTATCGAACAAAAATAACATTTGTTGTGTAACTGGGAGTCTCGTGAGTGGAAACTTTCGAAGATTATCAAAGGTAAGCAATTAATTTCATTGCTTTTCTGACTTTCGTGACCAAGCTAACCAAGCTAATATAAGTCTAACTGTTTTAGCATTGAAAGCTACACTCACAAAAGCTTGGATTTCTTTCGCTGTAAAGTATATTTTCAAAATCTGACACGATAGGTGGATTAACAACAAGCTACGGTGTGTTTTGGTATATTTCACTTGTGATTGCATGATTGTAAATCTTTTTAGTAATATTTTTTAATCTGATACGTTTGGAAATTTTCATCTTCCTTTCAGCACCGGAACGAGGCTGTAGTTCTCAACATAACGCGCAACCCAAATGGCGTTTTTTTTTGTTATAAAAGTAATATTTATCGAACAAAAATAACATTTATTGTGTAACTGGGAGTCTCGTGAGTGCAAACATCCGAAGATTATCTAGGGTAAGCGATTAATTTTATTGCTTTTCTGACTTTCGTGACCATGCTAATTTGGGGCTAGCTGTTGTAGCATTGAAAGCTACACTCACAAAAGCTTGGATTTCTTTCGCTGTAAAATATATTTTCAAAATCTGACACGATAGGTGGATTAACAACAAGCTAAGCTGTGTTTTGGTATATTTCACTTGTGATTGCATGATTATGAATATTTTTAGTAATATTTTTGCATTTGGCGCCCTGCAATTCTAGCGGTTGTTTAGGAAAGGGACCCCGTAAAAGGGATCCGTAGTGCAGAGAAGTTAACTAACCTTGTGGGGACACACAATTGATTCCCATTCAAAATCCTATTTTCCCGAACCCCAAAATAGTATTTTTCCTTGTGGGGACCAGCAAACTGTTCTGGTACTCACAAGGATAGTGAACCCACCCACACACACACTCTTTATCTTTCTGCAGAGGAATAGTTGAGCTCTTTAACCAATGGAATGCATGGATTTTACACAGACCATTTGGATAAACTTTGTGTGAGAGGTGTGTGTGTGTGTGAGTATGTGAGTGACTGAGTGACTGAGTGACTGAGTGACTGAGTGACTGAGTGACTGAGTGACTGAGTGACTGAGTGACTGAGTGACTGAGTGACTGAGTGAGAGAGAGAGAGAGAGAGAGAGAGAGAGAGAGAGAGAGAGAAGGCTTGAGCGGGCATGCCCGTTCATCCTGGGTCATTGCATTTTGAACTGTCCCCCCTTCCCTCCTGCCATACCCCGTCCTCTTCTCCTGCCTCACTCCCCTCCTCTTCTCCTGCCTCACTCCCCTCCTCTTCTCCTGCCTCACTCCCACCCTCTTCTCCTGCCTCACTCCCCACCCTCTTCTCCTGCCTCACTC
>NC_074678.1:15505704-15513204 GCF_029448725.1 Salvelinus fontinalis
TATACACAATGAGTAATGATAACATGGCTATATACACACTGAGTAACGATAACATGGCTATATACACAATGAGTAACGATAACATGGCTATATACACACTGAGTAACGATAACATGGCTATATACACAATGAGTAACGATAACATGGCTATATACACAATGTGTAACGATAACATGGCTATATACACAATGTGTAACGATAACATGGCTATATACACAATGAGTAACGATAACATGGCTATATACACAATGAGTAACGATAACATGGCTATATACACAATGAGTAACGATAACATGGCTATATACACACTGAGTAACAATAACATGGCTATTTACACAATGAGTAACGATAACATGGCTATACACACAATGAGTAACGATAACATGGCTATACACACAATGAGTAACGATAACATGGCTATATACACAATGAGTAACGATAACATGGCTATATACACAATGAGTAACGATAACATGGCTATATACACAATGAGTAACAATAACATGAGTATATATACACAATGAGTAACAATAACATGAGTATATATACACAATGAGTAACGATAACATGACTATATACACAATGAGTAACGATAACATGGCTATATACACAATGAGTAACGATAACATGGCTATATACACAATGAGTAACGATAACATGGCTATATACACAATGAGTAACGATAACATGACTATATACACAATGAGTAACGATAACATGGCGATATACACAGGGTACCAGTAGAGAGTTGATGTGCAGGGGTACGGGGTAATTGTGGTAGATATGTACATATAGGTGGGGATAAAGTGACTAGGCAACAGGATAGATAATAAACAGTAACAGCAGCATATGTGATGAGACAAAAAAAGTTAGTGCCAAAAGAGTCAATGCAGATAGTCTGGGTAGCTTTGGTTAACTATTTAGCAGTCTTATGGCTTTGGGGTGGAAGCTGTTCAAAGTCCTGTCGGTTCCAGACTTGGTGCATCGGTACCGCCTGCAGTGCGGTAGCAGAGTCTATGACTTGGTTGGCTGGAGTCGTTGAAAAACAGTATCTCCTGCACTTTCCAGGTGTTGAACAACTTTAAGGATCCTTCAGTCATAAGAACCATCTGTCAACATGATGATGAGTCAGCAAATCTCTCTTTAACTAAAACTTGCCAAAATGTCAATATAATGCATTAGGTTTTAATGAATAAATACATGGAATAAACCCAACCCCAACAGGAGAAGTGGGCCAAGGTGGGAGCCTGGGGCTGGGAGCATAACCAAATCGCCTACACCTTTCACGGGGTGGCTCTGAGTGTCCGACAGCCCAGAGGCCTGGAGCATTGAGCTCTACAGACAGACAGACAGAGACATGAGAAGAGACAAGGGCCTGAGAGGGAGAGAGAGAGAAAGAGAGAGTAAGTGAGTGAAAGAGAGCGAGAGGTTGGAGCAGATTTCTCTCGTCAGGTCGTGGTTCGATTGCGGCTGTCTGATAGCACAGGAATTCTGGCCCACGCTCCTCTTCTCTCCTGGATGCTGAATGCACTCTCGCTGCCTCTATCTCCCGGAGCTCTGCCAAGAAATTACTGAGAGATGCTGAGGACACTCCCTCCCTCCATCTCCCGGAGCTCTGCCAAGTAATTACTGAGAGATGCTGAGGACACTCCCTCCCTCCATCTCCCGGAGCTCTGCCAAGTAATTACTGAGAGATGCTGAGGACACTCCCTCCCTCTATCTCCCGGAGCACTGCCAAGTAATTACTGAGAGATGCTGAAGACACTCCCTCCCTCCATCTGGCAGAGCACTGCCAAGTAATTACTGAGAGATGCTGAGGACACTCCCTCCCTCCATCTGGCAGAGCACTGCCAAGTAATTACTGAGAGATGCTGAGGACACTCCCTCCCTCCATTTGGCAGAGCACTGCCAAGGAATTACTGAGAGATGCTGAGGACACTCCCTCCCTCCATCTGGCAGAGATCTGCCAAGTAATTATTGAGAGATGCTGAGGACACTCCCTCCATCTGGCAAAGCTCTGCCAAGTAATTACTGAGAGATGCTGAGGACACTCCCTCCCTCCATCTGGCAGAGCTCTGCCAAGTAATTACTGAGAGATGCTGAGGACACTCCCTCCCTCCATCTGGCAGAGCACTGCCAAGTAATTACTGAGAGATGCTAAGGACACTCCCTCCCTCCATCTGGCAGAGCTCTGCCAAGTAATTACTGATAGATGCTGAGGACACTCCCTCCCTCCATCTGGCAGAGCACTGCCAAGGATTTACTGAGAGATGCTGAGGACACTCCCTCCCTCCATCTGGCAGAGCACTGCCAAGTAATTACTGAGAGATGCTGAGGACACTCCCTCCCTCCATCTGGCAGAGCACTGCCGAGTAATTACTGAGAGATGCTGAGGACACTCCCTCCCTCCATCTGGCAGAGCTCTGCCAAGTAATTACTGATAGATGTTGAGGACACTCCCTCCCTCCATCTGGCAGAGCACTGCCAAGGAATTACTGAGAGATGCTGAGAACACTCCCTCCCTCCATTTGGCAGAGCACTGCCAAGTAATTACTGAGAGATGCTGAGGACACTCCCTCCCTCCATCTGGCAGAGCTCTGCCAAGTAATTACTGAGAGATGCTGAGGACACTCCCTCCCTCCATCTGGCAGAGCTCTGCCAAGTAATTACTGATAGATGCTGAGGACACTCCCTCCCTCCATCTGGCAGAGCACTGCCAAGGAATTACTGAGAGATGCTGAGGACACTCCCTCCCTCCATCTGGCAGAGCACTGCCAAGGAATTACTGAGAGATGCTGAGGACACTCCCTCCCTCCATCTGGCAGAGCACTGCCAAGGAATTACTGAGAGATGCTGAGGACACTCCCTCCCTCCATCTGGCAGAGCACTGCCAAGTAATTACTGAGAGATGCTGAGGACACTCCCTCCCTCCACCTGGCAGAGCTCTGCCAAGTAATTACTGAGAGATGCTGAGGACACTCCCTCTCTCCATCTGGCAGAGCACTGCCAAGTAATTACTGAGAGATGCTGAGGACACTCCCTCCCTCCATCTGGCAGAGCACTGCCAAGTAATTACTGAGAGATGCTGAGGACACTCCCTTCCTCCATCTGGCAGAGCACTGCCAAGTATTTACTGAGAGATGCTGAGGACACTCTCTCTCTCCATCTGGCAGAGCACTGCCAAGGATTTACTACAAGGTGCTGAAGACATGTCCATCCATCAGAACACTGACACACCTGTACACAAACAGGCAGGCGTACACAGATACACAAATAAACACAAACACACACAGAGGCATACACACATTGGACAAATACACATTTCTGGATACCTGCCTATAGCCAAAAGCCGTCGGAGACAATTCTACCTCTGAACAACCTCTGTCAGTCAGTCAGTCACTCACCCTTCTGTCACTCACCCTTCTGTCACTCACCCTTCTGTCACTCACTCTCCTCCCTCATAGTCTATACTTTAAAGATGGAATCCGCAGTATGGGGAAACTGAGCCACTGTCCGCTCCACGGCCGTTGTTATTGTTTTTGTTGACGTAGCAGAGGTGGGGAGCGTCGCGCATCGTAGTTAAAAATATTGTCCTACATACGCTGCTGTTCTATCACGCGTGTAATGATGTCTGAGGGGAATAAACAGTGTTGGTTGTTTGCAGTAACTTCTTTGTTGTTGTAATATCACAAACGGACGTGGTACGTTCACCATTAAGGATTCCAGCTTTAACACCCCGGTCTGTCCCCTTATAATACACCCCTTCTACCCCCCCTTCTCTGCCTCCTTCCCTCCCCTCGTCCCTCACTCCCACCCTGCCTCCACCCTTCTCTCTCCCTCTCAGGGAGTAGTACTGGGTCAGTCAGGTTGTGTGTTGGACTGCTGAGGGGCCCAGGGCTGCGACAGTAGGAGGAAACTCCTTCAGGAAATACCAGACACACACTGTACACACTAGGATACTTCAACATTTACAGTCACACATACACAGATTACACACGTACACAGACTCACAGATTAAACACGCAGACACAGACTCACAGATTAGACATGCAGACACAGACTCACAGATTAGATACGCAGACACAGACTCACAGATTACACGCAGACACAGACTCACAGATTAGACACGCAGACACAGACTCACAGATTAGACAAGCAGACACAGACTCACAGATTAGACACGCAGACACAGACTCACAGATAAAACACGCAGACACAGACTCACAGATTAGAGACGCAGACACAGACTCACAGATTAGACACGCAGACACAGACTCACAGATCAAACACGCAGACACAGACTCATAGATTAGACACACAGACACAGACTCACAGATTAGACAAGCAGACAGACTCACAGATTAGACACGCAGACACAGACTCACAGATTAGACACACAGACACAGACTCACAGATCAGACACGCAGACACAGACTCACAGATCAGACACGCAGACACAGACTCACAGATCAAACACGCAGACACAGACTCACAGATTAAATACGCGGACACAGACTCACAAATTAGATACGCAGACACAGACTCACAGATTAGATACTCAGACAGAGACTCACAGAGTCGGATACACACTAACACTACACCTGGACTCTACACACACTCACACACACACTGGATACATACTCAAACACTGGACACACTAGATTCACACTTACAAGCATACCCACTTACACAGACATACATTAGATATTCACTATATACAGATATATATACACTATATACAGTTCCACAAAGAGGCTTAGAGTTCACTGTTCTGCTAGTAGCTACACTAGTCATACATGCATACTCAGTAGAGCTAGTTTTTCCAGAGCCTCTCAGGTAAGGTGAGGTCTTGTGCCCTCGGCAGACAGACATGAGCTGAGCTGCTCCCTGCAGAACCTTGTTACAACTGAACCCAGCAGCGTTTGGCCAACCGCCAGGCCTTTTACGGCTTCAATTACAGACAGCTTTAACGAGTCCCAATTAACCAGTAAATCATTGCAAAGCCAAATGTCTCTCTTTCTCTAACAGTCCCTCTCTCCCCTCTCTGTTGTTCTCTGTGTTTTTCTCTCTCTCTTTCTCTCTCCCCCCTCTCTGTATATCTCTCTTGTTCTCTGTTTTTCTCTCTGTCTTTCTCCCCCTTCTCTCTCCCTCTCTCTGGTCTCTTTCTCTACCCCCCTCTCTGAAACCTTCTACTTCCCAACTCCGAGCTATAAAACCTTATGGAGTCTCTCCCTTCTAGACTGACAAGGTGTGATATGGGTTTAAACACACACAGGCAGGCAAATGGGCAAATTGAAAAAGCTTTGTGAGCAGCAACAGGCCTAAGGGAGGCTGTAAGTTTAAATAAGGCTGTAGTCAGAGCTCTACCTGACGTTACAGTGGTTGTAGTGAGTTCTTTAATAAAGCTCTACCTGACGTTACAGTGGTTGTAGTGTGTTCTTTAATAAAGCTCTACCTGACGTTACAGTGGTTGTAGTGAGTTCTTTAATAAAGCTCTACCTGACGTTACAGTGGTTGTAGTGTGTTCTTTAATAAAGCTCTACCTGACGTTACAGTGGTTGTAGTGTGTTCTTTAATAAAGCTCTACCTGACGTTACAGTGGTTGTAGTGAGTTCTTTAATAAAGCTCTACCTGACGTTACAGTGGTTGTAGTGAGTTTTTTAATAAAGCTCTACCTGACGTTACAGTGGTTGTAGTGAGTTCTTTAATAAAGCTCTACCTGACGTTACAGTGGTTGTAGTGAGTTCTTTATTAAAGCTCTACCTGACGTTACAGTGGTTGTAGTGAGCTCTTTAATAAAGCTCTACCTGACGTTACAGTGGTTGTAGTGAGTTCTTTAATAAAGCTCTACCTGACGTTACAGTGGTTGTAGTGAGTTCTTTAATAAAGCTCTACCTGACGTTACAGTGGTTGTAGTGAGTTCTTTAATAAAGCTCTACCTGACGTTACAGTGGTTGTAGTGAGTTCTTTATTAAAGCTCTACCTGACGTTACAGTGGTTGTAGTGAGTTCTTTATTAAAGCTCTACCTGACGTTACAATGGTTGTAGTGAGCTCTTTATTAAAGCTCTACCTGACGTTACAGTGGTTGTAGTGAGTTCTTTAATAAAGCTCTACCTGACGTTACAGTGGTTGTAGTGAGTTCTTTAATAAATCAAAAGTTATCTCCTCAACTTGTCAGATAGATTTAGGAAGTGCGATGTGATTGGGTACTGACTGGGGCAAATTACACTATGCCATAACCTCCATTATTTTTTAATTCTCTCTACTCTCTTTTCATATATTCTGCCTCCCTGTTTCTAAATACTACTCAAATCTTTATAGGTTAGCGGTGACGCAACGCCTGTGTGTCAGTTTTGCATGGCGCTTGGCTGTTAAGCGGTGTGACGTTTGTCTTTTCTTTATAATTTGTGTTCAGCAGAGATAAGCACGTTCTCATTTTCATATTTACCTGAAATCTAATTGTGGTGGACAATAAAAGGGTCCTAAAGAAAATAAACAGTGTTGTGCTGGAGGGAGATGAACAGAACAAAGGCTCTGTGATTGAAATGATCAGTCAGTGATTTCAATTATTTGGCTTTTAAAGCTTTTCGAGTTGACGATGTCCTACTCAGATTTGAGCCAAAAAAGTATGTTTTTGCATAACGTACGTCTAAGCAGCAGTAGTAGCAGAGTTGGTTGAGGTTGAGAGGTATTGTTGTAGTTCTGCTGGTGTGTGTGTGAGGACTGTGTGTTGTTGCAGTGGTGTTGTCACATTGTCTGGTGATTGTGTGTGGTCTGGGTGTGTGGCAAGAGAATGTGTATGTGGGTGTTTGTTTATGTTGTGTATTTTGTACGTTTCATTTTGTTTGTTTCTTAAAGTTGTGTGTGTGTGAGATTTGCACCGACACTGACCACAGGAAGTTCTTATCACTTACCTTGGCTGCTACTACCCTCCCTCCCTCTTCCCTTTCCCCTTCCTCACCCGTCTCGATACCCCTCCCTTTCCCTCTTGCCACAATCGAGAAACAGGATCACATTACAGCCACCTCTAGAGGTTAAAGGTCAATTCCATTTCTCAGCCCTCTCCCCCTGTTTCCCGTCTCTAAATACACACACACACACACACACACACACACACACACACACACACACACACACACGCACGCACGCACGCACACACCTCCCTTCTTAAATCCTCTCCTAGGGTTAGAGCCCCTGTCCGCCAGATTCACATCAGTTCATGCGTGGTGACCGACCAGGGAGTGGTATCCCTACTTCGTAAACCCTCTGTCTTCTCTCTCGACCCTGAAGGACAGCTCTATGACCCTTGACCTGTAAGATGACTCAGACAAATGCCCTGCACGGCCCTGAGAGCCACAGCATGCCTCCTGCCACTAGATGTCAATGAGAAAAAGTGCAACTGTTGTTTGTGCTTGCACTCTATCTGTGTTCCATTCATAAAAGGGAACATTGATCCATATTAGTGACTCAGGTTACAAGTGGTACCAAAGAGCTTTAGC
>NC_074678.1:15518204-15550704 GCF_029448725.1 Salvelinus fontinalis
TGGAGGAAACAGGTACAAAAGTATCTATATCCACAGTAAAACGAGTCCTATATCGACATAACCTGAAAGGCCGCTCAGCAATGAAGAAGCCACTGCTCCAAAACCGCCATAAAAAAAAGCCAGACTACAGTTTGCAACTGCACATGGACAAAGATGACACGTTTTGGAGAAATGTCCTCTGGTCTGATGAAACAAAAATAGAACTGTTTGGCCATAATGACCATTGTTATCTTTGGAGGAAAAAGGGGGAGGCTTTTTGTGAAGCACGGGGGTGGCAGCATCATGTTGTGGGGGTGCTTTGCTGCAGGAGGGACTGGTGCACTTCCCAAAATAGATGGCATCATGAGGAACAAAAATTATGTAGATATATTGAAACAACATCTCAAGACATCAGTCAGTAAGTTAAAGCTTGGTCGCAAATGGGTCTTCCAAATGAACAATGACCCCAAGCATACTTGCAAAATGGCTTAAGGACAACAAAGTCAAGGTATTGGAGTGGCCATCACAAAGCCCTGACCTCAAACCTATAGAAAATTTGTGGGCAGAATTGAAAAAGCGTGTGCGAGTAAGGAGGCCTACAAACCTGACTCTGTTACACCAGCTCTGTCAGGAGGAACGGGCCAAAATTCACCCAACTTATTGTGTGAAGCTTGTGGAAGGCTACCAAAAACGTTTGACGCAAGTTAAACAATATGAAGGAAATGCTACCAAATGCTAATTGAGTGTATGTAAACTTCTGACCCACTGGGAATGTGATGAAATAAATAAAAGCTGAAATAAATCATTCTCTCTACTATTATTCTGACATTTCACATTCTTAAAATAAAGTGGTGAATCCTAACTGACCTAAGACAGGGAATTTTTTAAGGATTAAATGTCAGGAATTGTGAAAAACTGAGTTTAAATGTATTTGGCTAAGGTGTATGTAAACTTCCGACTTCAACTGTGTATATGCACACTACCGTTCAAAAGTTTGGGGTCACTTAGAAATGTCCTTGTTTTTGAAAGAAAATCACATTTACTGCCCATTCAAATAACACAAAATGGATCAGAAATACAGTGTAGACATTGTTAATGTTGTAAATGACTATTGAAGCTGGAAACGGCTGATTTTTAATGGAATATCTACATAGGTGTACAGAGGCCCATTATCAGCAACCATCACTCCTGTGTTCCAAAGGCACATTGTGTTAGCTAATCCAAGTTTATAATTTTAAAAACCTAATTGATCATTAGAAAACCCTTTTGCAATTATGTTAGCACAGCTGAAAACTTGTTCTGATTAAAGAAGAAATAAAACTGGCCTTCTTTAGACTAGTTGAGTATCTGGAGCATCAGCATTTGTGGGTTCGATTACAGGCTCAACATGGCCAGAAACAAAGACCTTTCTTCTGAAACTCGTCAGTCTATTCTTGTTCTGAGAAAATAAGGCTATTCCATGTGAGAAATTGCCAAGAAACTGAAGATCTCGCACACCGCTGTGTACTACTCCCTTCAGAGAACAGCGCAAACTGTCTCTAACCAGAATAGAAAGAGGAGTGGGAGGCCCCGGTGCACAACTGAGCAAGAGGACAAGTACATTAGAGTGTCTAGTTTGAGAAACAGACACCTCACAAGTCCTCAGCTGGCAGCTTCATTAAATAGTACACGCAAACACCAGTCTCAACGTCAAAAGTGAAGAGGAGACTCCGGGATGCTGGCCTTCTAGGCAGAGTTGCAAAGAAAAAGACATATCTCAAACTGGCCAATAAAAATAAAAGATTAAGATGGGCAAAAGAACACAGACAGTGAACAGAGGAACTCTGCCTAGAAGGTCAGCATCCTGGAGTCGCCTCTTCACTGTTGACGTTGACACTGATGACCCTAAACTTTTGAAAAGTAGTATATATATATATATATATATATATTCCATTTAGCAGACGTTTTCATCCAAAGCAATTTACAGTCATGTGTGTATACATTTTACATATGGGTGGCCCTGGGAATGGAACCCACAACCCTGGCGTTGCAAGCACCATGCTCTACCAACTGAGCCACACAGGACCATGGTAGAGAGAAAGGGAGGGATAAAGGGATAGACAAAGGGAGAAAGAGGGAGGTAGGTAGAGACGAAGGGAGAGGAAGGAGGGAGGAAGTGAGAGAGAGATTGACGGAGCGGGGGATGAAGGGAGAGAGGGAGGTAGAGAGAGAGAGAATGACGGAGCGAGGGATGAAGGGAGAGAGGGAGGTAGAGAGTGATAGTGTAAACTAGCTGGGAGGAAGTGTGGGGCTGACATGGCAGCATTAGATAAGCAGCTGTATGAAATGTGACTCCAGCGATGACCAACAGAGAGCCGAGCTGTCGTCACCACAGCGACGCTCTGACACACACAGCCTCTCATCGCCGCAGCAACAAGGATGAGGGTGTAAAGAGATACAGCAGGTCAGGAGAGAGACTCGTTACACTACAGAGGTGTCACTGAGCTCCCGCCTAGGCTGACTAGAAAAAGGTGGCTTTCCCCTACAGAAGGGGACACTGCCCACACTTTCAGTAGGCTGGCAAAGTTTTCCTTGGGCGTGCAACTGTCACCGTAGTAAGTTAGGTGTTAAATCTTCAGTACTTTTGGGAAGTTGACATCTGTGGAAATTAAAAATGCCAAACAAACAACATTGGACTGAATAATGACAAAGCATCAAATCTCGTAATAACATCCCCTGTGGTGATTTTGGGAAGCCTGGTTTGCGTCCCAAATGGCACCCTCTTCCCTATAATAGTGTACTACTTTTGAACAGTACCCATACGGCTCTGGTCAAAAGTAGTGCACTATATAGGGAACAGTCTGGTCACATAACAGGGATATTCCAGATGCTGCCAGAAAGCAGAATTCCAGGTGAAGGAGTGTGACTGGCTCCAGTGTAACTTCCCGAGTCTTGGAAAGGACATCCAATTCCTCCCTAATATACAGAAACCTTTTAAAATAATGTGAATATTTCATGCTTCCTTTGTGTGAAAGTAGAATGGTTCGCTGTCAAACATCCATAGACACTAGTACTGATGTGGTGTGTCAAACGTGGTAAATTTGACTGCCGAGCGGAGCAGGGTGCTGCTCGACAAAGCTTGTTCAGTGGATAAATCAAGTTGCTCATAAAAGAAGCAGTAGGTGCTTTATGTCCGTCTGGTGTTCAGACGTTCACCTCAATCAAACAACGTCTCCAAACTGTCTGAATGAGTCCAAAATGGCTTCCTATACCCTATATATGGCCCCTTAGTAACCTCTCGTTTCCCTTCTCATCTCTTTTTTCTGTTACAAAATATCTGAGGAATCGTAGTGAGGAATGAATCCATGAACTCCAACGTACACTAACAGCAAATAACACCAATAACGTGTCAAATGCTTTTCTCTTTTTAACAGCTATATTAAGATTGAAATAGAACTCTACCTTATTAAAGGGGCTGACAGCGTGCAGCCTCAGCACTTCTCCATCCAGACTCCCATGGTTCAGCTGGAGATCTCTGGTCTGCTGCCCTAGCCCAGCCCAAGACGGGGCACTCCTCCTGGCCTCACGTCCTACCCACCACCCTGGCTTCCCCCTGGCCTCCTGGGCCTCTCACCACAACACTGTCAGAACCAGACTAACAATGACTAGCTCTCTAAACCTCTACCTGTAAAGACTAGCCAGCTGTGATCTAAACTGTAATATTCTATTCTAAACTATTATATTGGGAGTCTAAATAATAACCATGCATGTCAGTAATTGTCACCTCATAACAGTTGAGGTGCCTTGAGAATAGCAGCTCTTAACTCATAATAGCAGGACTCTGAATTTGAGGGGTTGGGATAAAATGCAGAAAACATTTAGGTTGAATGCATTCAGTTGTCCAACTAACTAGGTATCCCCTTCCCTTTCCCCCTTCAATTCATGAATCAACATATAAAATTGTGGACTTCAAAAGTACATTTTTTGTTGTTGTTGCTTGATCACTTTTCTTTTGGAGCAGCACATTCAAGAGGTATTATGAAAACCATAACCCATGAAATGAAAGAGTCCTAAAATGAGAGGTAGTGTTGTGTTGAGACTGTCTTCTCCTGCTCCAAGAGGAGCGTAGTCTGCAGCCCAAATGACACCCTATTCCATACATAGTGCACTACTTTTGACCAGAGCCTTATGGGGTGCCATTTGGGATGCAGGTCAGCTGAATGGTCTCTCTGTAGAACGTCTAGAGAGGAAAAGGAACTCCATCCTAATATTCAGAAACTTTCAAATAAAGACCATAATTCAAGCTTCATTAAGCACCAGATATTACACAACAAACAGGCCCACTGTGGACGTTTTATTTTCAGGGTTCTTTGGAGCCCAAGGAATGATTGATTACTACACACATATTGAAACACATATAATCACACAGAGGCTGCTTTTCTCGTCGTTAAGATAAAGATTCTCCTGGAAACTTAATATGACACTGTCTCTCTTGGAATAATTTCCGCTGATATTTTGGGGGAAGGGCTGGGTTGGTTTGTAGAGTATAGCAGGGTAGGTTGGCCATAAGGGCTGTTCATAAGGGGTAGGTGTAACACATAGGGGGGGGGGGGGTTATGGTGGGTTTTGCTGCCAAAAAGCCAAAGAGAGAATCCCGACCCTCACCCAATCAGAGCATAGGTCATCCCTTTCCCTCGCCCAATGAGAACACAGATCCGGTGAGGTTCATCGAGTCAGGACAGACAGGACTACGAGGATCCTGGGACCTGGTTTATGAGTTTCAGACCGCCAAAGTGGAGGAATATGAAAACCAACAGCAGGACTGACTGGCCTCCCAGTTCTGACCCACACACACAAGACAGAAACCACAGCCATATTTGGATGCATACAGTAGACATACATATTCTCACAATATAATGTTCTGGCCAGAAGAATAGTACTGTCTCTATGGTAATATGGAGTGCAGGGCCAAGAGAGCACATATATCCAAAAACACCATCATCATTCAACCATGGTTTGGATCAGGGTTGTGTTGTATTAGCACAGAGGATTAGTCCTTAACTTAGAACACCTCACATATAGGGTTCTCCTTGGTCTGCTTATAGGGCCCAGAGTTTTCCTTGGAAAGGTCACAGGAAAAACACCCGTCCAACTTATTGAACACACATAACCCAGGTACTGTATTGCCTCTAGTATCTTTATAGGCAGGGATCCAGCTGGTTCACTGAGTGATGTGATCTGTCAATTGTGTCACTCTATCACAGTAGATATGAAGTACAGTCAGTCAGCCAGCATCACTGAACCGGATAGTTGAGTCTCCATGCCAACCATCAGAAAGATTACCAAAACACCACCTGCACTGGCATTCCTCTCCCATCACTACTGCTATTGTATTAGTGTCACAGTCCTTCTCTCTTCTAAATCAGGATGCGTTAATGAGAGATTTAGTGACGTGTTTGTCTGTGTACGTGTGTGTGTGTGTGAGAGTGTGTGTTTCTGATGACCGTCTTATGCTAGTCTCACCCCGAAATGACAGACATCCCTAAGTTTACACCTATAGATCACCCCGATGACAGATTCCTGACACACACACACACTGCTCTGAAAGACATTTGCTGAATTGATGTGATGTACGTTAGCTAACGGGTAGCATTCCATCTTAGGGAAGCTGTACTCTTATCAAGTCTGCATCCATCCGCTTTACTTCAAACGCTCACAGGTATGTATGCTTTACTTCAAACGCTCACAGGTATGTATGCTTTACTTCAAACGCTCACAGGTATGTATGCTTTACTTCAAACGCTCACAGGTATGTATGCTTTACTTCAAACGCTCACAGGTATGTATGCTTTACTTCAAACGCTTACAGGTATGTATGCTTTACTTCAAACGCTTACAGGTATGTATGCTTTACTTCAAACGCTCACAGGTATGTATGCTTTACTTCAAACGCTTACAGGTATGTATGCTTTACTTCAAACTATTTCACAGGTATGTATGCTTTACTTCAAACGCTCACAGGTATGTAAGCTTTACTTCAAACGCTTACAGGTATGTATGCTTTACTTCAAACGCTCACAGGTATGTATGCTTTACTTCAAACGCTTACAGGTATGTATGCTTTACTTCAAACTATTTCACAGGTATGTATGCTTTACTTCAAACGCTCACAGGTATGTAAGCTTTACTTCAAACGCTTACAGGTATGTATGCTTTACTTCAAACTATTTCAAAGGTATGTATGCTTTACTTCAAACGCTCACAGGTATGTATGCTTTACTTCAAACGCTCACAGGTATGTATGCTTTACTTCAAACGCTCACAGGTATGTATGCTTTACTTCAAACGCTTACAGGTATGTATGCTTTACTTCAAAACTATTTCACAGGTATGTATGCTTTACTTCAAACGCTCACAGGTATGTATGCTTTACTTCAAACGCTTACAGGTATGTATGCTTTACTTCAAAACTATTTCACAGGTATGTATGCTTTACTTCAAACGCTTACAGGTATGTATGCTTTACTTCAAACGCTTACAGGTATGTATGCTTTACTTCAAAACTATTTCACAGGTATGTATGCTTTACTTCAAACGCTCACAGGTATGTAAGCTTTACTTCAAACGCTTACAGGTATGTATGCTTTACTTCAAACTATTTCACAGGTATGTATGCTTTACTTCAAACGCTCACAGGTATGTATGCTTTACTTCAAACGCTCACAGGTATGTATGCTTTACTTCAAACGCTCACAGGTATGTATGCTTTACTTCAAACACTTACAGGTATGTATGCTTTACTTCAAACGCTTACAGGTATGTATGCTTTACTTCAAAACTATTTCACAGGTATGTATGCTTTACTTCAAACGCTCACAGGTATGTATGCTTTACTTCAAACGCTTACAGGTATATATGCTTTACTTCAAACGCTTACAGGTATGTATGCTTTACTTCAAACGCTTACAGGTATATATGCTTTACTTCAAACGCTTACAGGTATGTATGCTTTACTTCAAACGCTCACAGGTATGTATGCTTTACTTCAAAACTATTTCACAGGTATGTATGCTTTACTTCAAACGCTTACAGGTATGTATGCTTTACTTCAAAACTATTTCACAGGTATGTATGCTTTACTTCAAACGCTCACAGGTATGTATGCTTTACTTCAAACGCTCACAGGTATGTATGCTTTACTTCAAAACTATTTCACAGGTATGTATGCTTTACTTCAAACGCTTACAGGTATGTATGCTTTACTTCAAAACTATTTCACAGGTATGTATGCTTTACTTCAAACGCTCACAGGTATGTATGCTTTACTTCAAACGCTCACAGGTATGTATGCTTTACTTCAAAACTATTTCACAGGTATGTATGCTTTACTTCAAACGCTTACAGGTATGTATGCTTTACTTCAAAACTATTTCACTGGTATGTATGCTTTACTTCAAACGCTCACAGGTATGTATGCTTTACTTCAAACGCTCACAGGTATGTATGCTTTACTTCAAAACTATTTCACAGGTATGTATGCTTTACTTCAAACGCTTACAGGTATGTATGCTTTACTTCAAAACTATTTCACAGGTATGTATGCTTTACTTCAAACGCTCACAGGTATGTATGCTTTACTTCAAACGCTCACAGGTATGTATGCTTTACTTCAAACGCTCACAGGTATGTATGCTTTACTTCAAACGCTTACAGGTATATATGCTTTACTTCAAACGCTTACAGGTATGTATGCTTTACTTCAAACTATTTCACAGGTATGTATGCTTTACTTCAAACTATTTCACAGGTATGTATGCTTTACTTCAAACGCTCACAGGTATGTATAATTTACTTCAAACTATTTCACAGGTATGTATGCTTTACTTCAAATGCTTACAGGTATGTATGCTTTACTTCAAACGCTTATAGGTATGTATGCTTTACTTCAAACGCTTATAGGTATGTATGCTTTACTTTAAACGCTTACAGGTATGTGTGCTTTACTTCAAACGCTTACAGGTATGTATGCTTTACTTCAAACTATTTCACAGGTATGTATGCTTTACTTCAACGCTCACAGGTATGTATGCTTTACTTCAAACGCTCACAGGTATGTATAATTTACTTCAAACTATTTCACAGGTATGTATGCTTTACTTCAAACGCTCACAGGTATGTATGCTTTACTTCAAACACTTACAGGTATGTATGCTTTACTTCAAACGCTTACAGGTATGTATGCTTTACTTCAAACGCTCACAGGTATGTATGCTTTACTTCAAACGCTCACAGGTATGTATGCTTTACTTCAAACGCTCACAGGTATGTATGCTTTACTTCAAACGCTCACAGATATGTATGCTTTACTTCAAAAGCTCACAGGTATGTATGCTTTACTTCAAACGCTTACAGGTATGTATGCTTTACTTCAAACGCTTACAGGTATGTATGCTTTACTTCAAACGCTCACAGGTATGTATGCTTTACTTCAAACGCTCACAGGTATGTATGCTTTACTTCAAACGCTCACAGGTATGTATGCTTTACTTCAAATGCTCACAGGTATGTATGCTTTACTTCAAACTATTTCACAGGTATGTATGCTTTACTTCAAACGCTTACAGGTATGTATGCTTTACTTCAAACGCTCACAGGTATATATGCTTTACTTCAAACGCTCACAGGTATGTATGCTTTACTTCAAACTATTTCACAGGTATGTATGCTTTACTTCAAACTATTTCACAGGTATGTATGCTTTACTTCAAAACTATTTCACAGGTATGTATGCTTTACTTCAAATGCTCACAGGTATGTATGCTTTACTTCAAACTATTTCACAGGTATGTATGCTTTACTTCAAACGCTTACAGGTATGTATGCTTTACTTCAAACGCTCACAGGTATATATGCTTTACTTCAAACGCTCACAGGTATGTATGCTTTACTTCAAAACTATTTCACAGGTATGTATGCTTTACTTCAAACGCTTACAGGTATGTATGCTTTACTTCAAAACTATTTCACAGGTATGTATGCTTTACTTCAAACGCTCACAGGTATGTATGCTTTACTTCAAACGCTCACAGGTATGTATGCTTTACTTCAAAACTATTTCACAGGTATGTATGCTTTACTTCAAACGCTTACAGGTATGTATGCTTTACTTCAAAACTATTTCACTGGTATGTATGCTTTACTTCAAACGCTCACAGGTATGTATGCTTTACTTCAAACGCTCACAGGTATGTATGCTTTACTTCAAAACTATTTCACAGGTATGTATGCTTTACTTCAAACGCTTACAGGTATGTATGCTTTACTTCAAAACTATTTCACAGGTATGTATGCTTTACTTCAAACGCTCACAGGTATGTATGCTTTACTTCAAACGCTCACAGGTATGTATGCTTTACTTCAAACGCTCACAGGTATGTATGCTTTACTTCAAACGCTTACAGGTATATATGCTTTACTTCAAACGCTTACAGGTATGTATGCTTTACTTCAAACTATTTCACAGGTATGTATGCTTTACTTCAAACTATTTCACAGGTATGTATGCTTTACTTCAAACGCTCACAGGTATGTATAATTTACTTCAAACTATTTCACAGGTATGTATGCTTTACTTCAAATGCTTACAGGTATGTATGCTTTACTTCAAACGCTTATAGGTATGTATGCTTTACTTCAAACGCTTATAGGTATGTATGCTTTACTTTAAACGCTTACAGGTATGTGTGCTTTACTTCAAACGCTTACAGGTATGTATGCTTTACTTCAAACTATTTCACAGGTATGTATGCTTTACTTCAACGCTCACAGGTATGTATGCTTTACTTCAAACGCTCACAGGTATGTATAATTTACTTCAAACTATTTCACAGGTATGTATGCTTTACTTCAAACGCTCACAGGTATGTATGCTTTACTTCAAACACTTACAGGTATGTATGCTTTACTTCAAACGCTTACAGGTATGTATGCTTTACTTCAAACGCTCACAGGTATGTATGCTTTACTTCAAACGCTCACAGGTATGTATGCTTTACTTCAAACGCTCACAGGTATGTATGCTTTACTTCAAACGCTCACAGATATGTATGCTTTACTTCAAAAGCTCACAGGTATGTATGCTTTACTTCAAACGCTTACAGGTATGTATGCTTTACTTCAAACGCTTACAGGTATGTATGCTTTACTTCAAACGCTCACAGGTATGTATGCTTTACTTCAAACGCTCACAGGTATGTATGCTTTACTTCAAACGCTCACAGGTATGTATGCTTTACTTCAAATGCTCACAGGTATGTATGCTTTACTTCAAACTATTTCACAGGTATGTATGCTTTACTTCAAACGCTTACAGGTATGTATGCTTTACTTCAAACGCTCACAGGTATATATGCTTTACTTCAAACGCTCACAGGTATGTATGCTTTACTTCAAACTATTTCACAGGTATGTATGCTTTACTTCAAACTATTTCACAGGTATGTATGCTTTACTTCAAACTATTTCACAGGTTTGCGAACCCAACTACTCCAGTTAAGCCATGGTTATGTTCTACCTCCCCGTCTCTTTAGCTCTGTGTAGTTCATTCTTCCTCCTAGCTTTTATCTCTCTGTCTATGCAAAGAGGAGTGGGACAGATCTAGGAGTGGAAATAAATAGGAGCAGGACAGATCTAGGAGTGGAAATAAAGAAGAGAGGGACAGATCTAGGAGTGGTAATAAAGAAGAGCGGGACAGATCTAGGAGTGTAAATGAAGAGGAGTGGGACAGATCTAGGAGTGTAAATAAAGAAGAGCGGGACAGATCTAGGAGTGTAAATAAAGAGGAGAGGGACAGATCTAGGAGTGTAAATAAAGAGGAGAGGGACAGATCTAGGAGTGTAAATAAAGAGGAGTGGGACAGATCTAGGAGTGTAAATAAAGAGGAGAGGGACATCTAGGAGTGTAAATAAAGAGGAGATGGACAGATCTTGGAGTGTAAATAAAGAGGAGCGGGACATATCTAGGAGTGTAAATAAAGAAGAGAGGGACATCTAGGAGTGTAAATAAAGAGGAGAGGGACAGATCTTGGAGTGTAAATAAAGAGGAGATGGACAGATCTTGGAGTGTAAATAAAGAGGAGCGGGACATATCTAGGAGTGTAAATAAAGAGGAGCGGGACATATCTAGGAGTGTAAATAAAGAAGAGAGGGACATCTAGGAGTGTAAATAAAGAGGAGAGGGACAGATCTTGGAGTGTAAATAAAGAGGAGATGGACAGATCTTGGAGTGTAAATAAAGAGGAGTGGGACAGATCTAGGAGTGTAAATAAAGAGGAGATGGACAGATCTAGGAGTGTAAATAAAGAGGAGAGGGACATCTAGGAGTGTAAATAAAGAGGAGATGGACAGATCTTGGAGTGTAAATAAAGAGGAGATGGACAGATCTTGGAGTGTAAATAAAGAGGAGCGGGACATATCTAGGAGTGTAAATAAAGAGGAGATGGACAGATCTTGGAGTGTAAATAAAGAGGAGATGGACAGATCTTGGAGTGTAAATAAAGAGGAGCGGGACATATCTAGGAGTGTAAATAAAGAAGAGAGGGACAGATCTAGGAGTGTAAATAAAGAGGAGTGGGACAGATCTAGGAGTGTAAATAAAGAGGAGAGGGACAGATCTAGGAGTGTAAATAAAGAGGAGAGGGACAGATCTAGGAGTGTAAATAAAGAGGAGAGGGACAGATCTAGGAGTGTAAATAAAGAGGAGAGGGACAGATCTAGGAGTGTAAATAAAGAGGAGTGGGACAGATCTAGGAGTGTAAATAAAGAGGAGTGGGACAGATCTAGGAGTGTAAATGAATAGGAGAGGGACAGATTTAGGAGTGTAAATAAAGAGGCGCGGGACAGATCTAGGAGTGTAAATAAAGAGGAGTGGGACAGATCTAGGAGTGTAAATAAATAGGAGAGGGACAGATTTAGGAGTGTAAATAAAGAGGAGAGGGACAGATTTAGGAGTGGAAATAAAGAGGAGTGGGACAGATCTAGGAGTGTAAATAAAGAGGCGCGGGACAGATCTAGGAGTGGAAATAAAGAAGAGCGGGACATCTAGGAGTGTAAATAAATAGGAGAGGGACAGATCTAGGAGTGTAAATAAAGAAGAGAGGGACAGATCTAGGAGTGAAAATAAAGAGGAGAGGGACAGATCTAGGAGTGGGAATAAAGAGGAGAGGGACAGATCTAGGAGTGGAAATAAAGAGGAGAGGGACAGATCTAGGAGTGGAAATAAAGAGGAGAGGGACAGATCTAGGAGTGTAAATAAATAGGAGCGGGACAGATCTAGGAGTGTAAATAAAGAAGAGAGGGACAGATCGAGGAGTGGAAATAAATAAGAGAGGGACAGATCTAGTAGTGTAAATAAAGAGGAGAGGGACAGATCTAGGAGTGTAAATAAAGAAGAGTGGGACAGATCTAGGAGTGTAAATGAATAGGAGAGGGACAGATTTAGGAGTGTAAATAAAGAGGCGCGGGACAGATCTAGGAGTGTAAATAAAGAGGAGTGGGACAGATCTAGGAGTGTAAATAAATAGGAGAGGGACAGATTTAGGAGTGTAAATAAAGAGGAGAGGGACAGATTTAGGAGTGGAAATAAAGAGGAGTGGGACAGATCTAGGAGTGTAAATAAAGAGGCGCGGGACAGATCTAGGAGTGGAAATAAAGAAGAGCGGGACATCTAGGAGTGTAAATAAATAGGAGAGGGACAGATCTAGGAGTGTAAATAAAGAAGAGAGGGACAGATCTAGGAGTGAAAATAAAGAGGAGAGGGACAGATCTAGGAGTGGGAATAAAGAGGAGAGGGACAGATCTAGGAGTGGAAATAAAGAGGAGAGGGACAGATCTAGGAGTGGAAATAAAGAGGAGAGGGACAGATCTAGGAGTGTAAATAAATAGGAGCGGGACAGATCTAGGAGTGTAAATAAAGAAGAGAGGGACAGATCGAGGAGTGGAAATAAATAAGAGAGGGACAGATCTAGTAGTGTAAATAAAGAGGAGAGGGACAGATCTAGGAGTGTAAATAAAGAAGAGTGGGACAGATCTAGGAGTGTAAATGAATAGGAGAGGGACAGATTTAGGAGTGTAAATAAAGAGGCGCGGGACAGATCTAGGAGTGTAAATAAAGAGGAGTGGGACAGATCTAGGAGTGTAAATAAATAGGAGAGGGACAGATTTAGGAGTGTAAATAAATAGGAGAGGGACAGATTTAGGAGTGTAAATAAAGAAGAGAGGGACAGATCTAGGAGTGAAAATAAAGAGGAGAGGGACAGATCTAGGAGTGGAAATAAAGAGGAGAGGGACAGATCTAGGAGTGGAAATAAAGAGGAGAGGGACAGATCTAGGAGTGGAAATAAAGAGGAGAGGGACAGATCTAGGAGTGTAAATAAATAGGAGCGGGACAGATCTAGGAGTGTAAATAAAGAAGAGAGGGACAGATCGAGGAGTGGAAATAAATAAGAGAGGGACAGATCTAGGAGTGGAAATACAGAAGAGAGGGACAGATCTAGGAGTGGAAATAAAGAAGAGAGGGACAGATCTAGGAGTGGAAATAAAGCCTGCTGTTCTCTCTGTTCTCTCTCCTGTTGTTACTGCATCGTCCTGCTGCTGTGTCTACAGTAGGCTATAATGGGTGAAGTGTGTTACAATAGACTTTCCTCTTTCTAATTGGTCACTGCATTTAGTACAAACAGTCAGCATTGATATTAGACAGTTAGCAACACATTTTATAGAATATCAGGTACAGTACCTATAAGGAAAGTTAGAGTTTGTGTCCGTGAAAGTGTCCATGAATGACATGATTACATTGGGTAACAAATACAGGTGTCTAGAGAGCATTTCTGTGACTGAGTTCTTAAAGGCCAAAGAGATACACCTTTCTACATTAGTTGATAAGCCAAAGACCGTATCTTACAATGAGTGAGTGAATGGTCAGTGTGTATTGTATGATGTGTGGGTGAGTTGTGTTGGAGGGAATGTGTGTACGTGTATTGTATGATGTGTGGGTGGGTTGTGTTGGAGGGAATGTGTGTACGTGACTTGGATGAACTGTAATTTTCACATACATATTACTCATGGTGGGAACACCTTCGTCTCTGAGCTGCGTGACTGTAGGCCCAATCCAGAGCTGTCAATCAAATGACAGCAGAGAAAAATAACCTCCTGTTCATACCTGTGCCAACCCCAATGACATCATCAAATCAGTGACATCACAAAACAGGTTTCAACCCCCAACATTCTGAGAAATACATTCTTGGCTTCATCCTAGAACTTGAAACTCTTAAATCATCTCGCTATTCAATGTGTCGTTAATCAAACCCAGTGACACACAAGGTAAAGCTCAGAGACAAAAAGATAGATAGGCAGTTTATCACATTATCGTTTTGGGGCAGGCGTCAAACCACTCCTCTTAACGGGTATGAGAAACAGAGACTAGAGAGGTTTCCATAAATGTCATCCACAATTAAACACTAATCTGTCTCTCCCTCTGCACCCCTCTCTCTCTGTAACAAACCAAGCTCAACTAACCACCGTCTCACTGTCTACCTGGCTGTTGTCTCACTGTCTACCTGACCGTTGTCTCACTGTCTACCTGGCTGTTGTCTCACTGTCTACCTGACCGTTGTCTCACTGTCTACCTGACCGTTGTCTCACTGTCTACCTGACCGTTGTCTCACTGTCTACCTGACCGTTGTCTCACTGTCTACCTGACCGTTGTCTCACTGTCTACCTGACCGTTGTCTCACTGTCTACCTGACCGTTGTCTCACTGTCTACCTGACCGTTGTCACACTGTCTACCTGACCGTTGTCTCACTGTCTACCTGACCGTTGTCTCACTGTCTACCTGACCGTTGTCTCACTGTCTACCTGACCGTTGTCTCACTGTCTACCTGGCCGTTGTCTCACTGTCTACCTGACCGTTGTCTCACTGTCTACCTGGCCGTTGTCTCACTGTCTACCTGACCGTTGTCTCACTGTCTACCTGGCCGTTGTCTCACTGTCTACCTGACCGTTGTCACACTGTCTACCTGGCCGTTGTCTCACTGTCTACCTGACCGTTGTCTCACTGTCTACCTGACCGTTGTCTCACTGTCTACCTGACCGTTGTCTCACTGTCTACCTGACCGTTGTCTCACTGTCTACCTGACCGTTGTCTCACTGTCTACCTGACCGTTGTCTCACTGTCTACCTGACCGTTGTCTCACTGTCTACCTGACCGTTGTCACACTGTCTACCTGACCGTTGTCTCACTGTCTACCTGACCGTTGTCTCACTGTCTACCTGACCGTTGTCTCACTGTCTACCTGACCGTTGTCTCACTGTCTACCTGGCCGTTGTCTCACTGTCTACCTGACCGTTGTCACACTGTCTACCTGACCGTTGTCTCACTGTCTACCTGACCGTTGTCTCACTGTCTACCTGACTGTTGTCTCACTGTCTACTTTACTGTTGTCTCATATCATTCTGACAGACAGTGATACAGCCAGAGAGGGACAGAAGATACAGCCAGAGAGGGACAGCAGAAACACCAGCAGAGAGAAAGAGATACGGAAAGGAGGAGAAGTTAGAAACAGAGCAACAGGTAAAGAGGAAAGGGAGAGAAAGGGCCGTGGGGTGAGACAGGGATGCAGCTTGAGCCCCACCCTCTTCAATATATATATATCAACAAATTGGCGAGGGCACTAGAACAGTCTGCAGCACCCGGCCTCACCCAACTAGAAGTCAAATGTCTACTGTTTGCTGATGATCTGGTGCTTCTGTCCCTAACCAAGGAGGGCCTAAAGCAGCACCTTGATCATCTGCACAGATTCTGTCAGGCCTTGACAGTAAATCTCAATAATGGTGATCCAAAAAAGGTACAGTTGCCAGGACCACGAATACAAATTTCATCTAGACATCGTTGCCCAAGAGCACACAAAAAATTAAACATACAGTTGAAGTCGGAAGTTTACATACACCTTAGCCAAATACATTTTAACTCCGTTTTCACAATTCCTGACATTTAATCCTAGTAAAAATTCTATGTTTTAGGCCAGTTAGGATCACCACTTTATTTTAAGAATGTGAAATGTCAGAATAATAGTAGAGAGAATGATTTATTTCAGCTTTTATTTCTTTCATCCCATTCCCAGTGCGTCAAAAGTTTACATACTCTCAATTAGTATTTGATACCAGTGCCTTTAAATTGTTTAACTTGGGTCAAACATTTCAGGTAGACTTCCACAAGCTTCCCACAATAAGTTGGGTGAATTGTGGCACATTCCTTCTGACCGAGCTGGTGTAACTGAGTCAGGTTTGTAGGCCTACTTGCTCGCACATGCTTCTTCAGATCTGCCCACAAATTTTGATTGAGGTCAGGGCTTTGTGATGGCCACTCCAATACCTTGACTTTGTTGTCTGTATGCCATTTTGCCACAACTTTGGAAGTATGCTTAGGGTCATTGTGACCAAGCTTTAACTTCCTGACTGATGTCTTGATAAGTTGCTTCAATATATCCACATAATTTTTCTTCCTCATGATGCCTTCTATTTTGTGAAGTGCACCAGTCCCTCCTGTAGCAAAGCACCCCCACAACATGATGCTGCCACCCCCATGCTTCACCTTTGGGATGGTGTTCTTCGGCATGCAAGCCTCCCCTTTTTCCTCTTTGTCCCCATGTGCAGTTGCAAACCGTAGTCTGGCTTTTTTTAATGACGATTTTGGAGCAGTGGCTTCTTCCTTGCTGAGCAGCCTTTCAGGTTCTGTCGATATAGGACTCGTTTTACTGTGGATATAGATACTTTTGTACCTGTTTCCTCTAGCATCTTCACAAGGTCCTTTGCTGTTGTTCTGGGATTGATTTATTACAAATACCTAGGTGTCTGGTTGGACTGTAAATTCTCCTTCCAGACTCACATCAAACATCTCCAATCCAAAGTTAAATCTAGAATTGGCTTCCTATTTCGCAACAAAGCATCCTTCTCTCATGCTGCCAAACATACCCTCGTAAAACTGACCCTCCTACCGATCCTCGACTTCGGCGATGTCATTTACAAAATAGCCTCCAATACCCTACTCAATAAACTGGATGCAGTCTATCACAGTGCCATCCGTTTTGTCACCAAAGCCCCATATACTACCCACCACTGCGACCTGTACACTCTCATTGGCTGGCTCTCACTTTATATTCGTCGTCAAACCCACTGGCTCCAGGTCATCTACAAGACCCTGCTAGGTAAAGTCCCCCCTTATCTCAGCTCGCTGGTCACCATAGCAACACCCACCTGTAGCACATGCTCCAGCAGGTATATCTCTCTGGTCACCCCCAAAGCCAATTCCTCCTTTGGCCGCCTCTGCTGCCAATGACTGGAACGAACTACAAAAATCTCTGAAACTGGAAACACTTATCTCCCTCACTAGCCATGAGGCCATCTATAATAGCCATCTATAATTTAGCCAAAACAACTACCTCTTCCCCTACTGTATTTATTTATTTTGCTCCTTTGCACCCCATTATTTCTATTTCTACTTTGCACATTCGTCCACTGCAAATCTACCATTCTAGTGTTTTATTTGCTATATTGTATTTACTTCGCCACCATGGCCTTTTTTTGCCTTTACCTCCTTTATCTCACCTCATTTGCTCACATTGTATATAAACTGATTTTTCTACTGTATTATTGACTGTATGTTTGTTTTACTCCATGTGTAACTCTGTGTTGTTGTATGTGTCAAACTGCTTTGCTTCATCTTGGCCAGGTCGCAATTGTAAATGAGAACTTGTTCTCAACTTGCCTACCTGGTTAAATAAAGGTGAAATAAAAAATGTGCACTTTCGCACCAAAGTACGTTCATCTCTAGGAGACAGAACGCGTCTTCTTCCTGCGCGGTATGAGCGTCCTGTTGTTTGTACTATTGTTTGTACAGATGAATGTGGTACCTTCAGGCGTTTGGAAATTACTCCCAAGGATGAACCAAACTTTTGGATCTCTACAATTTTCTTTCTGAGGTCTTGGCTGATTTCGTTTGATTTTCCCATGATGTCAAGCAAAGAGGCACTGAGTTTAACTTCTTCGGGGTAGGGGGCAGCATTTTCACTTTTGGATAAATAGCGTGCCCAATTTCAACTTCCTTCTACTCTTCCCCAGAATATAAGATATGCATATTATAAGTACATTTGGATAGAAAACCCTCTGAAGTTTCTAAAACTGTTTGAATCATGTCTGTGAGTATCACAGAACTTATGTAGCAGGCAAAACCCCGAGGACTAACCATTCAGATTTCTTTTTTTTAGGTCACAGTCTGTTCAATGAGTTTTCATTGGGATACTAGATTTCTAATCAACCTGTTTGCAGTTCCTACCGCTTCCACTGGATGTCACCAGTCGTTGGAAATAGGTTGAGGTTATTCCTTTGTGCAATGAAGTACGGCCATCTGGAATCAGTGTAACGTTATGTGTACTGTTTGAGAGTTGCGCAAGACTAGAAAAGTATCGTTAGTTTGTTGTCATCCTGTATTAAAAACAGATAGACCCGTCTTCAATTTGATCGATTATTAACGTTTAAAAATACCTAAAGTTGTATTACAAAAGTAGTTTGAAATGTTTTGGCAAAGTTTAGAGGTAATTTTTGATATATTTTGTAGTGACGTTGCGCAAATTGGAAGCTGTTTTTTTCTGGATCAAACGCGCCAAATAAATTGACAATTTGGATATATATGGACGGAATTAGTCGAACAAAAGGACCATTTGTGATGTTTATGGGACAAATTGGAGTGCCAACAAAAGAAGCTCGTCAAAGGTATGGTTTATATTTTATTTCTGCGTTTTGTGTTGCGCCTGCAGGGTTGAAATACGCTACACTCTCTTTGTTTACTGTTGTGCTATCATCAGATAATAGCATCTTATGCTTTCGCCGAAAAGCCTTTTTGAAATCTGACATGTTGGCTGGATTCACAACGAGTGTAGCTTTAATTTGGTATCTTTCATGTGTGATTTAATGAAAGTTTGATTTTATATCATTTTTTTATTTTTTATTTGGCGCTCTACATTTTCCCTGGCTATTGGCCAAGTGGGACGCAAGCGTCCCACATATCCCAGAGAGGTTAACAAGGAATTTGTGGAGTGGTTAAAAAATTATTTTTAATGACTCCAACCTAAATGTATGTAAACTCCCGACTTCAACTGTACCTCGGCCGAAACATCAGCACCACAGGTAACTTCCACAAAGCTGTGAACTATCTGAGAAACAAGGCAAGAAGGGCCTTTCTATGCCATCAAAAACAAAAAATATTTGAATCAGTTATGGATCCCATTGTCCTTTATGCTTGTGAGGTCTGGGGTCCGCTAAACAATCAAGAATTCACAAAATGGGACAAACACCAAATTGAGACTGCATGCAGAAATATCCTCAGTGTACAATGTAAAACACCCAAATAATGCATGCAGAGCAGAATTAGGCCTATATCCCAGAAAAGAGCTGTTCAATTCTACAACCACCTAAAACGAAGTGATTCCCAAACCTTCCATAACAAAGCCATCACCTACAGAGAGATGAACCTGGAGAAGAGTCCCCTAAGCAAGCTGGTCCTGGGGTTCTGTTCACAAACACAAACAGACCCCACAGAGCCCCAGGACAGCAAAATAATTAGACCCAACCAAACCATGAGAAAACAAAAAGATAATTACTTGACACATTGGAAAGAATTCACAAAAAAACCCATTGCAACCTAGAATGCTATTTGGCCCTAAACAGAGAGTACACAGTGGCAGAATACCTGACCACTGTGACTGACCCAAAATTAAGGAAAGCTGTGACTATGTACAGACTCAGTGAGCATAGCCTTGCTATCGAGAAAGGCCGCCGTAGGCAGACCTGGCTCTCAAGAGAAGACAGGCTATATACTCACTGCCCACATAAAAAGGTGGAAACTGAGCTGCACTTCCTAACCTCCTGCTAAATGTATGACCATATTAGAGACACATATTTCCCTCAGATTACATAGACCCACAAAGAATTAGAAAACAAATCCAATTTTGATAAACTCCCATATATATTGGGTGAAATATCACAGTGTGCCATCACAGCAGCAAGATTTGTGACCTGTTGCCACAAGAAAAGGGCAACCAGTGAAGAACAAACACCATTGTAAATAAAACCTATATTTATGTTTATTTATTTTGCCTTTTGTACTCTAACTATTTACACATCATTACAACAACGTATATAGACATAACAATACATTTGAAATGTCTTTATACTTTGGGAACCTTTGTGAGTGTAGTGTTTACTGCACATTTTTTATTGTTTGTTTCACTTTTGTTTATTATCTATTTCACTTGCTTTGGCAATGTAAACATATGTTTCCCATGCCAATAAAGCCCTTAAATTGAATTGAAGAAAAATACAGACCGAGAGAAAAGGAGACAACTTCTCATTTATCAACCCTCACCCCTCCTCCTCCCCCATCTGCCTGAGGGCCTTGAGGCAAACCACAGAACTGAGCTGTCAATCACCACACAGCAGTTTATGCCAACAGCGACACATGAACCTGGAAATATGATGCATTGACACACACACGCACGCAAACACACAAAGTATTTTCGATACACTCATACAGACACAATGTTCACAGTATTCCAACTAACCCTAAACCTTCTCTTATCTCCATTTCTGCAGAGACAAACAAGTGAGAATCTCATCAGCTGCGACTTTATCTCCCTAACCTCCAATTCTCTCTCCACCCATCACAGGTTAGCCTTATCACATTTCTCATTAACAATCACATCCAACAAAAATATACAGCACAGAGCACTTAAATACCATCTCCCTGACAACTAGAAATATCAAACATAAACCACACCTGAACACCTGTACGCTGTCCTGTACACTAGACTGTTTGTCTGAGCTCAACCTGAACCAACCACTGGGACTAGCTGTGTCTTGTACTGTGATGGACAAAGCCCAGAGTGAATGACAGCTCCATCACCTGAATGAAAGGTTAACAGATAGCAACGGGTAGACTACAGTTTATGGTTCAGGCAGTTTGTCTGAGACTCAACGAACATGTACAGCCAAACAAATAAACTCTCTCTTATTCCACACAGAATGACTTCTAACCACTTTACGGTTTTAAATTGACCTGTCAGCAAATATCATGGGCTAGGCTATACTCCCTAACTAACCACACTACCTTCAATTTCACATATACACTGAAAATACAAAACATTAAGAACACCTGCTCTTTCCATGACAGACTGACCAGGTGAATCCACTTCAATCAGTGTAGATGGAGGAGGAGACAGGTTAAATAAGGATTTTTAAGCCTTGAGACATGGATTGTGTACGTATGCCATTTAGAGGGTGAATGGGCAAAACAAAAAATGTAAGTTCCTTTGAACAGGGTATGGTAGTAAATGCCAGGTGTACCGGTTTGTGTCAAGAACTACAACGCTGCTGGGTTTTTCACGCTCTACAGTTTCCTGTGTATCAAGAACAGTCCACCACACAAAGGACATCCAGCCAACTTGACACAATTGTGGGAAGAATTGAAGACAACATGGGCCAGCATTCTCTCTACAGTACATGTATCAGTCACCTTCGACAACACCACCAGACCAGAACACACCTGCTCCCTCCCTCTGTGCATACTCCCCCTTTATCTACATCTCCCCTCCGCTGTCCCGAGGGGCTGGAGAGACGAATTATGAGCTCATGTCAGACACACATACTGACAGGGTTAATGACGAATTACACACACATTAGCACACAGCCTGGGGACACACTCACATACAGTATATAGATACGTTACAGACACACTCACATAGAGTATACAGTTGAAGTCGGAAGTTTACATACACTTAGGTTGGAGTCATTAGAACTCGTTTTTCAATCACTCCACACATTTCTTGTTAACAAACTATAGTTCTGGCAAGTCGGTTAGGACAACTACTTTGTGCATGACACAAGTAATTTTTCCAACAATTGTTTACAGAGAGATTATTTCACTTATAATTCACTGTCAAAGTGAATTATAATTCACATTCAAATTATAATTCAATTATAACTCACATTCAAAGTCTTGCCATACATTTTCAAGATGATTTAAAACTGTAACTAGGCCACTCATGAACATTCAATGTCGTCTTGGTAAGCAACTCCAGCATATATTTGGCCTTGTGTTTTACGTTATTGTCCCGCTGAAAGGTGAATTAATCTCCCAGTGTCTGTTGGAAAGCAGACAACCAGGTTTTCCTCTAGGATTTTGTGCTTAGCTCTATCCAATTTATTTTATCCCAAAACAATACCTAGTCCTTGCCGATGACAACCATAGCCATAACATGATGCAGCCACCACCATGCTTGAAAATATGAAGAGTGGTACTCAGTGATGTAGTGGATTTGCCATAAACATACCGCTTTGTATTCAGGACATAAAGTACATTTCTTTGCCACATTTATTGCAGGTTTACTTTAGTGCCTTATTGTGAACAGGATACATGTTTTGGAATATTTGTATTCTGTACAGGCTTCCTTCTTTTCACTTTGTCATTTGGGTTAGTATTGTGGAGTAACTCCAATGTTGTTGATCCATCCTCAGTTTTCTCCTATCACAGCCATTAAACTCTGTAACTGTTTTAAAGTCACCACTGGCCTCATGGTGAAATCCCTGAGCGGTTTCCTTCCTCTCTGGGAACTGAGTTAGGAAGGACACCTGTAGCTATGTACTGACTGGGTGTATTGATACACCATCCAAATTGTAATTAATAACTTCACCATGCTGAAAGGGATATTCATTGTCTGCTTTTTTAAATGTTTTACTCATCTACCAATATGTGCCTGTCTTTGCGAGCCATTGGAAAACCTACCTGGTATTTATGGCTTAATCTGTGTTTGAAATTCACTGTTCGACCTTACAGATAATTGTATGTGTGGGGTACAGAGATGAGGTAGTCATTAAAAAACGTATTTTATTTTGTGACTTATTAAGCACATTTTTACTCCTGAACTTATTTAGGTTTGCCATAACAAAGGGGTTGAATACTTATTGACTCAAGACATTTCAGATTTTCATTTTTAATTAATTGGTAAAAATGTCTAAAAACATTATTCCACGTTGACATTATGGGGTATTGTGTTTTAGCCAAGTGACACAAAATCTAAATTAATCCATTTTAAATTCAGGCTGACAAAATGTGGAAACAGTCAAGTGGTGTGAAAAACTTAGCTGTGCTAGTCACTTTTCAAATCATATTCTTGTTTGACTGAGTATTGTATCCTGACCCTTGAAACACCCACCCACCCACCCACCCACACACACACACTCACTCACACACACACACACACACACACACACACACACACACACACACACACACACACACACACACACACACACACACGATGACAGGTACTTCCAGTTGAGCAGGGGAACAATGCTAAGCCGCAGGAGCAGTGTCACACACACATCCTGTCTCAGGGATCAGAGGCTAAATGCTCCTCATTCTCTCCTCTTTCTCTTTAAATACTCTTATAACCTGCCTGCCAGTTAATGAGGGAAGGGAGAGTGAGTGAAAAGACACTCACAGACACAAGGAGAGCAAGAGTGCAAATAATCAAGAATCCTCAAACTGTACAATACCCCTCTCTTCCTCTCCTCACCCCCTTGGATCTGTGTGATCATGTGTCCAAGTGTAAACTTTCTCTACCCAGTTCAACCAGTCTGTTTTACATCCATAACTAACTAAACGTCCTGCTCCTATTTCATCTCCAGACTATAAGAGAGAGGACTGACAGTGGTTCCCTCCGGTATCTACTTTCTCTCCCCAGACAGAGTACTTCATCCCCAGGTGTGTGTGGAAGTCCATCCCATCCATCAGTCACCAGTGATTCCTCTATAATCCTGCAGCATCACTCAGCTGGGTCCTAATCCTCCAGGGCCATCTCATAGTTCAGAGGGTCCTGCAGTTTAAACACTACCCTAATCCTGTCAAACACCCTGAGGCAATGCTACACCCCCCCAGGGGAACCCCCAGACCCCCCCAGGGCACAGTGATGACAGAGGGATCTCTTTATCTCCATGTCTAGCTCTCTCCCTTTTTGGATATCACCCTCCCTCTCAACACAGTTCATCTTACAGACTCTGAGACGGTTCTTCACTCAACACAGAAAGACCTGCCGCAAACTGACCAATAAAATAAGGAATAAATCAAACTCACAGTACACATGTAATAAGATCACAACCGTAGAGTGTTGCGTGTCAAAATATGACTTGGCTTTCAGCATGTATTGACAGGATATCCATTACCTTCAGAGAAGACAACCAGATATTTCCAGCTGTTAAGAAAGCAACACAATGAGAGAAGGGGAGCTGGACCTACAGATGTCTACTGATCATGTTATGGCTGATAACTATATGGTCCCGCACACAATCCCCGGAGAGCAGAAGAGTAAACACTATGTGATGAATCTATTAAAGAGCTGAACGCCAGGTATGAGGAGCAGGAAATAATGTGTTGAAATAATAACAACCTGCAGCCATGTATTAAAGGGATACAAACATCCCATACTGTTCACTTCCTGCATTTCTCTGTCTGGAACACTCATTGTAATCACAAAAGACCCACAGATGGACTGAAACAAAGTCACACACCCCACCAGACAGCTCAGCTGTACCTGTTGTTTTAAACTGAGGTGTCTGAGGCATTTGCCAGCTCTATAGAAGGACCCGAAAGTGAGACAGGCCAGGTTGGTGCATTACCACTTCACCATCTCCCAGCACGCACGCACGCACGCACGCACGCACGCACGCACGCACGCACGACTCACCACTTCAGTAGGACGGTAGTACTTGGAGTCCACCTTCACATGAATCACCCCTGTCTCCTGGCAACGACCAACCTCGTTCTCATCTTTCCCCTCCCACCTGGAGAGACAGATTGAGAGAAAGAGAGAGAAAGTGAGAGAGAGAGAGAGAGAGAGAGAGAGAGAGAGAGAGAGAAGAATGGTAAGAGACAAAGTGAGAAAGAGAGCAAGAAAGAGGAAGAGGAGTAATGGAGGGAGAGAAATAAAGATTGAGAGAGAGGGGAGGAATGGAGGGAGAGAAAGAGGGGTAGGAATGGAGGGAGACAAAGAGAGAGAGGAATGTAGGGATAGAAAGAGAAAGAGAGAGAGTGAGAGAGAAAGGGAGATGTTCATCAGTAAATTGAGTGAGGGGAAACTCTCATAAACCACAGCTGTCCTGGGGTCTACCTCTTCTTCCCCCTCTATCACTCTTTACATGTGATCTTTCCCTCTTCCTCCCTACTTCTTTTCGGTGTCTGTAGCAGACAAAACATGTCACACACATCTCTGTCTAAATGACCAGCCTGTATCACAACATCTCTGTCTGAATGATCTGCTTGTACTACAACATCTCTGTCTGAATGATCTGCCTGTACTACAACATCTCTGTCTGAATGATCTGCCTGTACTACAACATCTCTGTCTGAATGATCTGCGTGTACTACAACATCTCTGTCTGAATGATCTGCCTGTACTACAACATCTCTGTCTGAATGATCTGCGTGTACTACAACATCTCTGTCTGAATGATCTGTCTGTATAACAACATCTCTGTCTCAATGATCTGTCTGTATAACAACATCTCTGTCTGAATGATCTGTGTGTACTACAACATCTCTGTCTGAATGATCTGTCTGTACTACAACATCTCTGTCTAAATGATCTGCCTGTACCACAACATCTCTGTCTGAATGATCTGCCTGTACTACAACATCTCTGTCTGAATGATCTGCCTGTATCACAACATCTCTGTCTGAATGATCTGCCTGTACTATAACATCTCTGTCTGAATGATCTGCCTGTACTACAACATCTCTGTCTGAATGATCTGCCTGTACCACAACATCTCTGTCTGAATGATCTGCTTGTACCACAACATCTCTGTCTGAATGATCTGCCTGTAACACAACATCTCTGTCTGAATGATCTGCCTGTACCACAACATCTCTGTCTGAATGATCTGCCTGTAACACAACATCTCTGTCTGAATGATCTGCCTGTAACCCAACATCTCTGTCTGAATGATCTGCCTGTACTACAACATCTCTGTCTGAATGATCTGTCTGTATAACAACATCTCTGTCTGAATGATCTGCCTGTACAACAACATCTCTGTCTGAATGATCTGCCTGTACTACAACATCTCTGTCTAAATGATCTGCCTGTACTACAACATCTCTGTCTAAATGATCTGCCTGTATCACAACATCTCTGTCTGAATGATCTGCCTGTACTACAATATCTCTGTCTGAATGATCTTCCTGTACTACAACATCTCTGTCTGAATGATCTGCCTGTACCACAACATCTCTGTTTGAATGATCTGCCTGTACCACAACATCTCTGTTTGAATGATCTGCCTGTACTACAACGTCTCTGTCTGAATGATCTGTCTGTACTACAACATCTCTGTCTGAATGATCTGCCTGTACTACAACATCTCTGTCTAAATGTTCTGCCTGTATAACAACATCTCTGTCTGAATGATCTGCCTGTACTACAACGTCTCTGTCTGAATGATCTGCCTGTACTACAACATCTCTGTCTGAATGATCTGCCTGTACTACAACATCTCTGTCTAAATGATCTGCCTGTACTACAACATCTCTGTCTGAATGATCTGCCTGTACTACAACATCTCTGTCTGAATGATCTGCCTGTACTACAACATCTCTGTCTAAATGATCTGCCTGTACTACAACATCTCTGTCTAAATGTTCTGCCTGTACTACAACATCTCTGTCTGAATGATCTGCCTGTACTACAACATCTCTGTCTGAATGATCTGCCTGTACTACAACGTCTCTGTCTGAATGATCTGCCTGTATAACAACATCTCTGTCTGAATGATCTGCCTGTACTACAACATCTCTGTCTAAATGTTCTGCCTGTACTACAACATCTCTGTCTGAATGATCTGCCTGTACTACAACATCTCTGTCTGAATGATCTGCCTGTAATACAATGTCTCTGTCTCAATGATCTGTCTGTACTACAACATCTCTGTCTGAATGATCTGTCTGTACTACAACATCTCTGTCTGAATGATCTGCCTGTATAACAACATCTCTGTCTGAATGATCTGCCTGTACTACAACGTCTCTGTCTGAATGATCTGTCTGTACTACAACATCTCTGTCTGAATGATCTGCCTGTATAACAACATCTCTGTTTGAATGATCTGCCTGTATAACAACATCTCTGTCTGAATGATCTGCCTGTACTACAACATCTCTGTCTGAATGATCTGCCTGTATTACAACATCTCTGTCTGAATGATCTGCCTGTACTACAACATCTCTGTCTGAATGATCTGCCTGTATAACAACATCTCTGTCTGAATGATCTGTCTGTACTACAACATCTCTGTCTGAATGATCTGCCTGTACTACAACATCTCTGTCTGAATGATCTGCCTGTACTACAACATCTCTGTCTGAATGATCTGCCTGTACTACAACATCTCTGTCTAAATGATCTGCCTGTACTACAACATCTCTGTCTGAATGATCTGCCTGTACTACAACATCTCTGTCTGAATGATCTGTCTGTACTACAACATCTCTGTCTAAATGATCTGCCTGTATAACAACATCTCTGTCTGAATGATCTGCCTGTAACACAACTCTCTGTCTGAATGATCTGTCTGTACTACATCTCTGTCTCAATGATCTGTCTGTATAACAACATCTCTGTCTGAATGATCTGCCTGTAACACAACTCTGTCTGAATGATCTGTCTGTACTACAACATCTCTGTCTGAATGATCTGTCTGTACTACAACATCTCTGTCTCAATGATCTGTCTGTACTACAAGATGGTGTGAATGTATACACAGACATACGCAGGTGTGTATGTCTGACTTCGTACATCTCTGACGATTGATGTGTGTGTTGTGAGTATGTGTGTGCATGCATGTGTGCGTGTGTGTGTGCGTATACTCACACAATGGTCTTGCCCACATGTTTGAAGGACTTCTCCACAAACTCCCTGACACTATGGACCTCCCCCGTCGCTATGACAAGGTCCTCTGGCTCCTCCTGCTGAAGCATCAGCCACATAGCCTGAGAGAGAGAGAGAGAGAGAGAGAGAGAGAGAGAGAGAGAGAGAGAGAGAGAGAGAGAGAGAGAGAGAGAGAGAGATGGAGAGAGAGAGAGAGATGGAGAGAGAGAGAGAGGTCAGGGTCAGATGAGCTCCTGCACTTTCCTGCATTTTCTTTAAAAAAGATACATTTAGAGTTAGATAAACTTGGATTTTTTGTCAAGAACACATACAGGATGCTACCCTCTACAACATAACCCTCACTTCAAATCAAAACTCAAAACCTACAACCTGATTTTGGAAGGATTTACGGAATCACCTGAATGGTTCACATCTACCAAGGATTAATTATTCTATACAGCAAATTCTCTGGAAAACAACAGAAACCTGAGAACACCACCCAACCTGGAACTGAGTGAGTAATGTCTAGTCTGAAACTATATTTGATTTCCAAAAGCCAAGAAGAAAAATACATGACACTACTTTATAAGGACTGAATAGTAACATAACTCTGCCAAGCTTGATACAGCTTCAACTAGCACACAAGTGTCAAGTGAGAGGTGTCAAAGCCCATTAGCCCAACAATGGCAGGAGAGTCGAATAGTCTACCCCAAACAAATGGAGAGGCCTTGGAAGCTGCCTCCCGCTGTTCAGAAGTAATTAAAATACAGTACCCTGTGCATGTAAAAAATGATAAGACAAGAAAAGATCACAAAATGAAGCTCCTTATGGAAAATCAAGAGACACTTTTTGCTGACTATTACAAAAATGGGAACATCAGCAACCTTATCTTCCACACAAACCATCCCCAGGCATGGCACAGTGCTATATTAGCACACTACCCCTCTGTTAAGAGAGGGGGGGTTAACGAGGGGTGGAAACTCAGGATTCTTGACAACGAGGACGAGGAGTCAGCTAATATAAATCTCTATAAGTCTGGAACAGTAATTGTACAGGGCAACCACAAACAGTTTCAGCTGGACTTTCACCTAATCAAAGAATTAGCCCAGCAGGAGAAGCTCTCCCTTGATAAAGATACCCCCACCCCAAGTGGGTCAGACCAAACCTCTTCACCATATAACCCCACAGACGAGCAACCCTCAGCAGACAGTCAACCTCCCAGTACAGAGTACTTCTCCCTCATTGAAATGAAGGATAAATTCACCCAGCTGGAGGTAAGGCAGGTGGAGCTGGAACAGCAGGTGATCACACTCCAGTCAGCACAGACCCAGACAACAGTCCAGCACAACAACACCCCCTTAACCAGACCTGGAGAGCTGGAGGTGGAGAGAGACATATCTGCACTATGGACAGTGGTGAGACAACATCAACAGGAGAAAGAGCAGGAGCAGGAGAAGAACAGAGCACTAGAGGAGAGGATCAGACTACAGGAGGAGAGGGAGAGGGGGATGGAGGAGAGGATCAGACTACAGGAGGAGAGGGAGAGGGGGATGGAGGAGAGGATCAGACTGCTGGAGGAGAGGTTGAGGGGGATGGCATGTGACAGAGAACAACCCACTAGGGAGGTGGCCATCCCCACAGAGACGCCAGCAGAACAGCCCACCTCAGCACCCTACAAAAGTCTCGACACCACAGCAGAACAGTCCACACCAGACCCTGACCATAGAAACGACATCACAACAGAACAGACAAAAGAAAAACCCCAAGCCCAGCAGCTCTCACCCCCTCTGAGCACCCCCCCTGTCAGCCACCCTGATAGCCCTCCTGACAACCCCCCCACACCCACTGAGGACAAACACAAGACACAGATTGTCCTTCTTATGGACTCAAATGGGAAATATATAGAAGAAAAAATACTTTTTCCCAAACACAGTGTGTCTAAACTCTGGTGTCCAAACACCCAGCGCGCCCTAGACCTTCTGTCTGAGGACAAACTAGGCTCACCTAGCCACATAATAATACACACAGGCACAAACGACCTGAGAGCACAGCAGGAAAGGGTGGCCACAGCACTGAAGGGAGTGATTGAAAAAGCTTCTTCTACTTTCCCCAACGCACAAGTGGTTATCTCCACCCTGCTACCACGAAAAGACTTCCACCCTGCTACAATACAGCGGGTAAACGCAAGCATTTCCCGTGACTGTGCCTCAAAACCAAATGTTTTTCTGGCACACCACTCCACCCTGGACTTGAACAGCCTCTATGACCAGGTCCACCTCTACAAGGCAGCAGTGCCCACCTTTGCCCGGACTCTAAAGGACATCGCTCTCAAACGAAGCCCCAACACTTCACACAGGAGCAACAGATCAATAGACACCCCACCCAGACCAGCGAGACACCCTCCAAGACCTCCAGGACCCCCCCCCTGGACCTACACACCCCCCCCCACATCAACCATGCCCACACCCAATTTAGGCCCCCTCAGATCAGACCCATGCCACTCCTGCCCACCCCATGCACCCCACCCCCGCAAAGAGGGCATCAACATGGAAGTCACACATACGCCCAGGTAGTGAGCGGGCAAACAGGCCCAACCCCCACTCTTACACTCGCCCAAGCCAACGGCATGTACCAGATGCTCAGCAGGCTCTGCTCACACTTACTGGCCTGAGGCCAAACCCCGACCAACAACATTGGACACTTTATGGAACAAAAAGCCTTCACTATATCATCCTGGAATATCCAAGGTCTGAGGTCATCTGCCTTTGGCCTAAAGAGCAGGAACCCGGACTTCACCAAAGAAATCGGTAATGCAGACATTGTCATCCTGCAAGAAACCTGGTACAGAGGAGACGGACCCACTGGTTGCCCTCTAGGTTACAGAGAGCTGGTAGTCCCATCCACCAAACTACCAGGTGTGAAACAGGGAAGGGACTCTGGGGGAATGCTAATTTGGTATAGAGCAGACCTAACTCACTCCATTAAATTAATCAAAACAGGAACATTTTACATTTGGCTAGAAATTCAAAAGGAAATTATCTTAACAGAGAAAAATGTCCTCCTGTGTGCTACCTATATCCCCCCACTAGAATCCCCATACTTTAATGAAGACAGCTTCTCCATCCTGGAGGGGGAAATCAATCATTTCCAGGCCCAGGGACATGTATTAGTCTGTGGCGACCTAAATGCCAGAACTGGACAGGAACCTGACACCCTCAGCACACAGGGGGACAAACACCTACCTGGAGGTGACAGCATTCCCTCCCCCATATGCCCACCTAGGCACAACTATGACAACATAACCAACAAAAACGGGTCACAACTCCTGCAGCTCTGTCGCACGCTGGGTATGTACATAGTCAATGGTAGGCTTCGAGGGGACTCTTATGGTAGGTACACCTATAGCTCATCTCTTGGCAGTAGCACTGTAGACTACTTTATCACTGACCTCAACCCAGAGTCTCTCAGAGCGTTCACAGTCAGCCCACTGACACCCCTATCAGACCACAGCAAAATCACAGTCTACTTGAACAGAGCAATACTCAATCATGAGGCATCAAAGCCAAAGGAACTGAGTAACATTAAGAAATGCTATAGATGGAAGGAATGCAGTTTGGAAACCTACCAAAAAACAATTAGGCAACAGCAAATTCAATCCCTTTTAGACAACTTCCTGGGTAAAACGTTCCACTGCAATAGTGAAGGTGTAAACTTGGCAGTAGAAAATCTTAACAGTATATTTGACCTCTCAGCTTCCCTATCAAATCTAAAAATCTCAAATAGAAAACCGAAGAAAATGAACAACAATGACAAATGGTTTGATAAAGAATGCAAAAATCTAAGAAATAAATTGAGAAACCTGTCCAACCAAAAACATAGAGACCCGGAAAACCTGAGTCTACGCCTTCACTATGGTGAATCACTAAAACAATACAGAAATACACTACGGAAAAAAAAGGAACAGCACGTCAGAAATCAGCTCAATGTAATTGAAGAATCCATAGACTCTAACCAATTCTGGGAAAATTGGAAAACACTAAACAAACAACAACACGAAGAATTATCTATCCAAAATGGAGATGTATGGGTAAACCACTTCTCCAATCTTTTTGGCTCTATAACAAAGAATAAAGAGCAAAAACATATACATGATCAAATACAAATCCTAGAATCAACTATTAAAGACTACCAGAACCCACTGGATTCTCCAATTACCTTGAATGAGTTACAGGACAAAATAAAAACCCTCCAACACAAAAAGGCCTGTGGAGTTGATGGTATCCTTAATGAAATGATCAAATATACAGACAACAAATTCCAATTGGCTATATTAAAACTCTTTAACATCGTCCTTAGCTCTGGCATCTTCCCCAATATTTGGAACCAAGGACTGATCACCCCAATCCACAAAAGTGGAGACAAATTTGACCCCAATAACTACCGTGGAATATGCGTCAACAGTAACCTTGGGAAAATACTCTGCATTATCATTAACAGCAGACTCGTACATTTCCTCA